>NC_047089.1:88679688-88979688 GCF_902459505.1 Geotrypetes seraphini | reverse complement strand
TTACCTCACAGGACACTGAGCAAATAGGATATGGACTTTTTAGGTTAGGTAGGGAACATTTTCAGGTCATGGACCTGGAGGGCCGCCGCGGGAGCGGACTGCCGGGCGCGATGGACCCCTGGTCTGACCCGGCGGAGGCAATGCTTATGTTCTTATGTTCTTATATGTGGATATTAGTGCCAAATGGGTGACGTTTTGTAACTATAATAGGCCTGCTATTTATGCGGCCTATCGTAAACCATTAAGCGCTTAACTGGTTATTCAGTGTTAACTCGTTAAGTTGCTGTGGCCAAAAATTGAAATTGGACATTCAATACCGATTGCCAGAAATTGCCCAGCATAGCAAATCTGGGCTTAACACCGGCAGCACACAGTGAAAGTACTGCCTGCTGCCAGCTAAATATTGAACACCTAATTTTTATGGAAGGCTAAAATCTACCATATTTTATCTGTAAAGAAAAGGCTTCAAAATAATGGCTGCTCCGTTTATATTTCTAGAATATATTCCCATGTAGTCCGTAATATATTTTAAAAAATCCAGCAGGTCTACAAATTAGCATCCCTTCAGTCTAAAAAGATAATCTTTGTGATGGCAGCTAGGATTAAAGATCTACTGTTTTTAGCTTTCTCTGGTATCTCCCTACTGGTGATCCAGAGGAAGAGAAAAAGCAATAGGTTTTCATTCCAAATTGATCTAGTTCTCCAGAAACTGTTGGATTTCTGGGTCAGGTCTTCAATCCCCTGATCAGCTAGAGATACTTTTGAATAGGAAGGAGTTGGTCATTATGCAATGGAGACATCTAGTGGCTAGTTTTAGAAACCTGCAGGGATCCAGGAAGAGCCACAGTGCCTGTCTTTCAGCTGAATACTGTATTTATGACTTAGAGTAGAATTATTTGGAACTCTATGACTGTCGGAGCAGTGCAAGAGCATTCAGTGCACCGGCTAGCACTAAAAACCTCTTCCGTGCTTTTGTAAAAGGGGGGTTAGTTCAGGATGTGCAAACTTTAGATAACCTGACTGCAGACTCTTCCAGTTGTCTTCATGGTAACAAAATATGCAAATAACTTGTCCATTGGATCAAATGTGTATAAATGGCACATAAATATTCATTGTGTCCTGAAAGCAGTTCAGTTTTCTCTCTGTGACTGCACATACTCTTTATATAGCTTAGTTGTACTTTTCTACATTCTCGAATTCCTTAATATCTTTCCCACAGTGTGAGGAATTTGTACATCATGCTCGTATTCGGGCTCTCTGAAGTGAAAGCGATATATACCTACAGTCTGTTTCTTTTCCTGTGTAAGTTTTTCTGGGTTCTGCCAGGTTTCAAACATTTAATGATAAACAGTACCCTTTTAATTTATTAAGATTTATTTCACTGCCTTCAGTGGTAGCTCAAGGTGAGTTATAGGCAGGTTCAGTAGATATTTTCCTGTTCCAGAGGGCTTACAATCTATTTATACCTGAAGAAATGGAGAGTTAAGCAACACACCACACCTCACATCTTTCAGTTCGATGCTATTAACAGAAAAAGAAAACTGAACATATATTCAGTGAATAACAAACAACATTCTTAACTTCACACATCGATGTGACATAAACATTGTTAAAAATGTATTTGTATTCTATTTTCTGAAATGTATATATGCATGTTGAAGTCAATACTAAAGGTCAAAAATCAGGCTCCTGGGTGCAGCTTGAAAAGAGATCATTTGTTCAACATTGTTCTTATGTGAACAACCCTTCATATAAGGAAAAGGAAAAAAAGGAAATACTTAAAGAATAGCCCAGAGTAATGAATAAAAATTGATAAGTCAAATAATTAGAAACCAGACCGTACAGCGCTTTATAAAAAATGCAACCAAACTTGAACAGCATTCCAGCTTCAATAGGAAGCCAGTGCAATCTACGAATCTGATTTACGCAAATTAAAAATTAAATGCAGAGCTATATTCTGGATTATCGGTAATTTATGAAAATGTTTTTACTTGCTTACCAAGTATACAAAATCAGAATACTAAGGATTAGAGATTGTATCAATAATTGAAAATAGAGGTTGTCAAAATAAGATCTTATAGAACAAAATTTCCAGAGCATATTAAAGCCCTTTCGTACAACTGCATCAACCTGAGCACTCATAGGCAAACTCTTATCAAGCTGCACTCCTAAGATTTTTATAGTAGATATAATAGGGTAAACAGTTCCATTCAACAACAGATTTTCTTCTTTTGAATTAGTAGGTATAGCAAATAAAAACTTTAGGTTTTTTTCAATGTTAAGCTTAAGCCTAAAATTACTCATCTACTGTTCAACAATATACAACCCTTGACCAACCAACCACCCAAGCTCATTAGATGGTAAAGCAGAAACCAGAAACACAATGGCTGTCATCAGCTTAACTATAAAGCAGGATGCCCTGATTAGACAATCTCATACCCAAAGTGGCCAAATAGATGTTGAAAAGCAGCGGAGAAAGCGGCACAGGGATTAGTCCATATACAGGAAGAAACATCTCCAAATTGCACCTGGTAGCTGCTCGAGTGTAAACAAACAAACAAACCCTTGAAACCAATGAAGAATGTATCCAGAAAGTCCGAAAGAGTCTACAAGATCAGACTCGCTACTCAAATTCAGTTACAATTACAAAGCGTCCAAGCCCCTATTGAATAAGGCATAAAGCTGATCTAAAAGGGATGCCAGTACCATATGAATACTATATTAGGGTCTAAAACCCAACTGAGAGTCATGTAAAAGAGCAGATTGGTTGAGATAATCTAAATAACTGAAAATAAATCTTTCATTCTAGAAGCTTTACAAAGAATGGAATTGAGACAGGCTTATAGTTAGATACCTGGGACCAATTCTTTACAATTTTTAATAATTGGAGTTACTAAAATATGCCTCTTATTCACTGCAAAAGTTCAATTTGTAATTTAAAAGAAGCTATCCGCATTTAATGTGAGGGGCGGGCAAGAATCTAAATAATAGGAATGCATGTATTTAACAAAAAGTCTCTTAAATAGAAGCCAGTCCAGGCTCTTTAAAAGAGCTCTAGGTTATATCTACCAGACAGGGGCTTCCTGGTTTCTCCAATATATTTTTGCCAAACTCCATTGAATTGTATCAAGAAGATCTCTTAAGAGTGCACCCATTGAACTAAAATATAGTGCTAAAGAATTGGGGGCAGGGGGCTCTCCTGAGGCACTTGTCTTTAGCAAATCACATGAGTCGGAGTAGAAACCAATTTAAACAGCTTCTTGGTATCAACCACCTTACCTCCCATCAGGGCGGAATAGTGGGCACGACGTTCTGCTTTAACTTTTTGTTTATAATCACACACCTCATTTCTCCTCTGCTCCTCAACATCAGTTCATCCACCTTTATGCCAGACATGCTCCAATCATCTAATGAAGCGCTTCAGAGCTAGGAGTTCATTCATTGAACCATTTCAGGTTTACATGGATGTTTAATATGTAAGCGCTTTGGAGCAACATCATCAGGAATTTTTGTACTTATCTCCCAATATGAGAAAAAAGCCACAGAAGGGGGAGGATCAGAAGTTGATTACAACATGATCAGATGTTAATTTTTAAAATGAAATATCACTTTTGGACAAATTACTGTATTTCATGCATATAAGCAGCACACAACTAAAAGCTGCCTTTGTGTAAATGTGCCTCTGTATAAGCTTCACCTATGTAACATAGAGGAGCGTTTTTGATGGGACATCTAAGGCTGACTTTGGATGTTTCTTGCAAGATTCCAAAGTCAGAGGCAGAGAAATGGCCATTTTAAAAACATGCAAAATGCTAGACATCTTTTAAAAAAAAAAAAAAAAAAATTGCCTACTTAGACATCTTGGCTGCCAGGATGTTCAACCTTAGGATGTCCAATTGTGATTGCCATTTTTGACCACAAAAACGTCCAAATCCAGACCATATGGATGTGGGAGGGGCCAGGGTTGTGATGGACTGGCCACACAGACATCTCAACAGAGCAGTGGGGCACTTTAGATGTCACTGCTGTGAACTTCACATAAAGGGTGTCAAAGATACATAATCTATGCTGAGCCCTCTTAAACTCCCCAGGACCCATCTGTTTACCACCCCAATAGCCTTATGGCTGCAGGTGGCACCTATATAGCAGTATATTAGAAATTTGGTGGCTCACACTTTCCACCAGAAATGTAGTGTTTAGAGTGGCTTATGAGCCTAGGTCCTCCTCTCTAAGATTAACCTACCCACCAGGCTACTTAAGACACCAATGTGCAGCACTACCAGGCTTTCCCATACCAGGCGTTACTGTTCTAGAGACAGGTATGTACTGTTTCATTCAGATCTTTGTGAGGTGGGAGAGGATTAGTGACCACTGGGGGAGTGTGTATATGTGTATGGAGGGGGACATAACTTAATCCCTCCAGTAGTCAATTGGTCAGTTTGAGTTCCCTTTTTGATACTTAGATGCTTTTAAAGCAGGTCTAGCTCAGAACAACTTAAGTTCTGTCCAGGATATCTTAGAAAAGATTTGATTATTACTGTAAGATGTCCAAGTCTAAGCCTGCCCAAAACATGCCAGGCACATCCTCCCCTCCCCCCCTTTGATTTTAATAGTGCTATTCAACTTTGCATTTCATTTGCTAAACCCACTGCACATTTATGTAAACTGGAATGTGTATTGATTGCACTCTTGTATTAGCCGCAGCCCCTCTAGTCAAAATATAAAACCTAGTATAAGCCACAGCATATGTAAGTGAAAATATAGTAATACTTTTCCAGAATCTACTGTGATTGTAGGTAAAGGTACTGTAGACAGTTTGTGCTTCATTGTATGAAACCTGAAAGTAAGGTGGCCTGAGGTTCTGTAGTGTGAAAGATGTAAGTGGACTAGAGAGGCTTTTGCAGGCTATTTGCCGTCATAGTGTTTTTATGAAGAGCATGCCTATTATCTGGAAAATATGTGTTTTACACTTGAACTTTTACAGGGAAGCACGAGAGAACAAGGCTTGCCAGATAAGCTTTTTCTGTTTTAAAGGAAAATAGGGCACCTGAGAATCAAGCTGGAGAATGCTCTGTTCAGACTATGTAATAGGACACTGCACAGTAGTCTAATGATCTCTCCCTCCCCCCCCCCAACCCAAAGTAGGCTGCGGGAAATGGGTGTACAGGTACTTCATTATTGTTCTCCTTACCTGTAGGATTTAGCAAAATGGAAAAATCGCCGAAAGAGCTTTACTTCGGATTTACAAAAGAAGAAGGAAGAACGGGAAGAAATGGAGAAAAATGCCTCTGAGAGTTCAGAGCGACACACCAAGACGTTCCGTGAAATGCAGCAAGACAGGTAAAGAGAGACGACCTGCATTCTAAAGGAAACCATCAACACTTCTGTGCCTGCATTTTTCAAATTGGTGTAAGGGTATTTAACCAGGTTAATAGCATCTAACTCCTTTACAAAGAAAATAATGCCTCTGTAAACCATAGTATAATAACATGGATGGCTGTTCCCAAATAGCTAAGTAGTTCATATTGAACAAGAATAAAAGTAGGCAGGTCTTGGAGAACCTGAAATTGAGACTTAGGAACTGACGAACAAAGCAATTGACAACTTCAGACTCTGTTAAAGAATAAGGTTTTGCCTGCTGGTTGGACAAATGGCTGATTCTTCGTTTCACCGTAGCACTGCTCAGCTTTGTGTCCTACCTACCGTAATAGTTCTTTAATTTTTTTAAAAATCATGCAAACAGCTGCATATTTTATTTTTGCTTTGATTGATGTCCTATATAATTTTATCCTTCAGTTACTAAGACTGGGAACAGCAAGGTTGCTGATTGTAGGGGGATAGGGAATGGAACGTTCAACCTTTCCCATATGCATTTACTACATTCGAGAAAGCAGTCCAATATTTGCTAGGCATGTAAGGGCAAACATTTTCAGGCAAGAGAGAGAGAATTAGAGAGAAACTGCTTTTAAGGTAGTATTTATAAAATCAGTCCTTAGTAGATTTGGTTAACTGAAAAAGTGGACCTGAGATGTTAAGTGATGTTGGTTGAAGTCATGATAGTTTTGAAGTTAAATAGGTAACATTCAAACAGTATAATCATTGCAAACTTAATAAAAATACAAAGTTTTAAATGTGTTTTTTTTTGTAGGTCGAATACTGTTTTAATGTTAAGTGATGCTTCTGTTAAAACACTTTACCTCCTTCAAAAATGTTCTTGTATTGGGTAGAGGGGGGAATAAATAAAGAAAGCCTTGTAAAGTAGCACCAGCAAGCTCAACTGATGTGATATCTGAATATAGTTCCTGGTGGATGCCTTTCAGTATCTTTAATTGCTTTGTACAATTTGTAGGAGGGATAAAAGCAGCTGCTTTCTTTCTGTGACACCATGTCACGAACTAAGAGGATGGTGAGGCAAATTCTTTTGAGGACATAAATTAATGTAGCCCTTTGGTGTACTGAGAAGTGAAATGTCTAAAAGCCACATCCTAGTGGGGAGATTTTCTTTTTCCTTATATTAAAGAAGCAGTCTATCCCTGTTTCTAATGACTTGCTATTTGTTTTAGGGAGAGCAGGGAGCAAGATTACCACAATGGCAGCCTGCTGAAAGGAGGGTACAGGAGACCCTATTCATTGAGTGATGATGTGTTTGCTGAAGAAATGGAGCCTTCCTTTTCACGAGCTGGGAAGGATTACCCCGTGAAAGTCAATGCTCCTGGAGATGAATCTATCAAACGACTAAGTAAAAAGGCTTATACTACAGAAGTCGGTACACAACAGGTGGAAAAGTTCAAACAACCAATACAGAAGAGTTACACTGTGGAAGTCGATGCACCCTACAGCATAACAAGGAATGAAACAACTTACAGCACATACAATTCTCAAAAGACCACCACAATAGAAGAACCTAAAATCCCTTCAGAAGATCAGAAACCTGCCAGTTTATCCACACACCAAACTCTGACTGCTCAAACTAGGCTGCCTGGAGTCTCGGCCTCTCTCCCCAGAAGCTACCAGAGAACAGATACCTCAAGGATAACATCTGTGGTTACCCCAAGACCCTTTGGTGTCCAGTCAAAAGGAATATCATCACTTCCTCGGTCAATCACGGTAAAAATCCATTCTGTTTCTTAAATATTTGACATTGCACTAAAATTCAGAGTACAGCATTTTGTGTAGTGATTTCAAATTACCTGTCACTGCAAAATGAATTTGCTGCATTGGTTTAAAATTTGCTGCAATGAAAGTTGAGTTCATCCTATGCTAGTTTAAAATCCTGCGAAGAAGAGTGCCAATATTTAGATCATTGGAGTAGGAGTTGAGTAGGAGTTGAGGGGAAGTGCTATATCTTGAGTTCAAAACATCATGTGCTATTGAACTTGTGTAAATTCGAGTAAGTCAATTTATTTCCCTGTGCCTCTGCAACCTAGTTAAAAATAAGGTATTTTTATCTTATTTCTCTTTAGTTAGTAAATTTAAAATATATGTTCCTTTTGCTTGAAAGTCTGTGAAGATGAGAAACTGAGGCAAAATCTTTCATGGACTTTCTCGGTTAAGATTGCAGCTGTTAATAACCTTGTTTTAAAAAGGTCGGCAGCACCTGCCCATGTAACATGTTTACCTTTGCTTTCTAGCTGGATGATTCACGAAAATATAATGGCGATCTATATGGAGAAAAACAAGCTCTGAATAACTTTGCAACCAATTCACTGCCTAAGCGAGATAATTATCAGCATCATACTAGCAGCACAGAGAAAAGTGATGAGACAGATGAGGAGGAAAAACAGGAAGAAACACAAGCAACACCATCAACTGAATCACTACTTCCTTTATCCCAAAACCAGGATATAGATTACTCCAGGTTGAAATCATCACATTACACCACTTCTGAAGCCGTTACAATCTCGTCTTCTGCCAAAACGAAGAGCCTGCCATTATCTGAGGCCCCAAGTACAGGGCCACAGGTGAGCTGGAATTGTTGGTCTGTGCTCGTTAAAACTATAGGCTCCTTTTACAAAGCTGGGGGTAGAAGTTTCTATTGCAGGTCGGTGAGGTAAATGCTCCGATGCTCATAGAAATTCTATGATCCTCGGAGCATTTATTTTGAAGGCCTGTGGTAGAAACCTCTACCACAGCTTTGTAAAACCCAGCGTATATAATTCATGCACTGTAGACATTGGGAAAGGGCTGGTATGGAGAACCTTCCTTTTTTTTATGCCTCTCAACTCCCAAACCAGATTCACACCTTGAACTTCCTACATCCTGAAATCAGATTCATAGTTCCAGCTTGCCCTCAGACCAACTGATCATCTTAATCTTCACAAACAGCAGGAAGCTAGTTTCCCTGCAGCCAGCAGCATCGTTTAAATTGAAAAAGCACCACAGGCGCACTCTGATACGGATGCCGTAAGCATGTTTTTTTTGTGTTCAGCTCATTTTGTTAGTGGCACCATTTTAAATCTGAATTACTTCCTACTTACTGAGCCTAAAAAGATTCCAATAAGATAACCCTACCGATAGTAACTATATACCTCTGACGTGTTATCACAGAGAAATGTTTTAAAGGAAGGAAAAGATCTCAGTAATGCTTTAGCACGGGTTATCAGTTAAACCTCCATGCCATCCAGCACATTGCCATTGATCAGAAAGAAAAAAAATATATTAATATTAGTTTCATGCATCTTGTGTACTTGTAGTACTATTTTACCACATAATTTACTAACAGAACTGGATCAGTAGCAGTTCAAACCAACTTCTTTCAAAAACCAGCAGTTATTTATCTGGCTCTCTGTTCAAATCCAGATCATTCCATCCCAGGATGAAAGAGAAAATTCTCAACAGAAGTCTGACTCACAGTTCAAATCACTTTCTATTACAGCAGAAAAAGTCTATTTTTTCTATAAAACCAGCAATTACTTATCTGGCTCTTGGAAGAAATTTTATTTCTTCTACAAAACCAGTGATCATTTGTGTGGCTCTAAGGACGTTTCATTTCACTTGGTGCTTCTTCTGGAGACTGGATTCACCAGCTATAAAACTCTTTCACTTTTCTACTATGTGGTTTATGTCATTTATCTGCCAGTCTGCATTGCTCTGCAATTATATACCTTTTGCAGTTGTATTGTACCATTTTAAATCTGGCATTGCAGGCAGTAGCAGAGATACTAACTCCTTACAGCCAGTTAAGATTATGAAGACCACTGAGCAGCATCTTCCTATAATACTGTTCTCTCCTCTGCTCTTTATAGCCTCGCTCCTCCCATGTCACATTCTGTAAGGCATGTCAAACTCCAGCCCTGGCTGACTTCTAAGATCCGCTATTTATGTTCTGCCCAATCTGCGGAATGTCACTGGCTGAAATCCCATGCTCATACTGACTTCATGCACTTCAAATTCCTGCTGACCTCTTTCCAATCACCCGCTTGACTGATTCTCTTGGAACCAGTCTTCACTATCTCTTTGCCATGCTCCGATTCCTCCTACACTTTCTCCCCAGACTATGGCTGAGTACTTCCATGACAAGGTTTACAAGATTAACCTTGAGTTCTTGATCAAATCGCCTCCACCTCTCCCTCCTCCTGTCTGTCCTGCCATCCTCCATTGACCCCTGCTGCCTTTTCTTCCTTCTTTGAAATCATTGAAGAGGAAACTGCACATTTTCTGTCATCCTCCAAACTCAACTACCTGTTCCTCTGATCCCATCTCCACCTGTCTACTGATTACCATCTCTCCTAATGTCATCTCCTCAATTTGCCATATCCTCAACCTATCACTCCAATGTGACTGTACCCGATGCCTTCAAACAAACTGTAGTTATGCCACTCCTCAACAAACCATTGCTGGACCCTACCTGCCCCTCCAATTATTGCCTCATCTCCCTCCTACCCTTCTTATCCAAGCTACTTGAATGTGCTGTTCACGGCCGTTGTCTTGAGCTATCTTCAACCTGCTTCAATTGGACTTCACCCTCTTCATTCAGTGGAAACTGCCCTTACTAGAGTCTCCAGTGACTTGCTCCTGGCCAAATTCAAAGGCCTCTACTCCATCCTCATCCTCCTCGATTTATCTGTGGCGTTTGACACTGTGGATTACCACCTACTCATTGATACGCTGTCCTCACTTGGGTTTCAGGACTGTTATTGGTTTTCATCCTATCTCTCCCATTGCACTTTTAGCATAAGCTCTGGAGGATCCTCCTTCACTGCCATTCTATCAGTCAGCGTACCTCGAGGCTCTCTCCTATGACCTCTTCATTTCTCCATTTACACTTCTTCCCTTGGTGTTCTAAATCTCCTTCCATAGCTTCCAGTACCACCTCTATGCTGATGACTCGCAAATCTGCTTCTTTTACATTGCTACTTGGATATCTCACCGCTATCTAAAATTAAACATGGCCAGGACTGAACTCTCATCTTTCCTCCTAAACCTGCCTCTCCCCTTTCTCCATTATCTTTGAGTGGATAATGCTATCATCCTCCCTGTCTCGTCAGCTCGCAACCTTGGAGTCATCTTTGACTCATCTTTTTCCTTCTCTTTGCATATTCAACAGATTGCCAAAACATGTCATTTCTTCCTCTACTATATTGCTAAAATACTGCTTTTCTTTTCTGAGTATACTACTCAGGCCATCATCCAAACACTCATCACCTCTTCCTTGGGTTACTGCAACTTGCTTTTTGCAGGTCTTTCGCTAAGCCATCTCTCTCTCTCCCCTTCAATCTGTTCAGAATTCTGCTGCACACCTCGTATTCTGCCAGTGTCGTTGTGCTCATATTACCCCTCTCCTCAAGTCGCATCACTGGCTCGCTGTCTGTTTCCATGCATAGTTCAAACTCCTCTTATTGACCTACAAGTGTATTCACTCTGCAACACCTCAGAATCTCTTCTCTGTTATCTCTCCCTATACTCCGCCCCGGGAACTCTGTTCGTCGGGTAAGTCCCTCTTGTTGGTACCCTTCTCCTCTGCTGCCAACTCCCGACTCCATCCATTCTACCTTGCTGTTCTGTGTGCCTGGAACAAACTGCCTTAGTACATTGGGCTCTGTCTCTGGTGGTATTCAAATTCAGGCTGAAAGCCCTCTTTTTTTGAAGCTGCATTTAAATCCTAACCCTACCAACTTGTAAAGCACCCATATCTATTCTAATTCCCTGTATAGTCCCCTACCCTTTCTGAGCAGCATGTATAGATTCACCCTTTTAGTCCTGTGTGTCTATCATAATTAGATTGTAAGCTCTTTTGAGCAGGGACCGTCTCTTGCATGTTAATGTACAGCGCTGCATGTGTCTGGTAGTGCTATAGAAATAATAAATAGTAGAAGTAGTAAATTGGGCTGGGATGGAGTCAATGGATTAGGTTTAGCAAACCTGGAGGTTTGAAACTGATTTTGGAGACAGAGTAGGAGGAGGATCATTTGAGACTTGGTTTACAGTTTGCAGGAAATGGGTTGTTCAAATCCATATAATCCAAATGACCTTTTGTAAACTTGGTAGGTTTTATGGTTTTTGTGATAACCCAGCATGAAGATGCATGAAAGATTTGTGTCCATTGGTTCTATGGTATGCAAATCTACCTCACGCATATTTTATTATGCATATCCTGACAATCAGACACGCTAGTGATTCCTGTAGTGCTGGCTTGGGGACCACATTTAGTTCATTTACATATGCACATAGGCAAATAACATGAATTAGACAACAGAGGCTGGGATCTGTAAAATGCCAAGGACTGAAAACCAAATATGTGGGAACAGTACAGTTTAGGGGGTGAAGAATTTTTGTGCACAAAAGACTAGCGGGACTTAGATGTGATAGCATGTGATGATCTTAAGGTGGCCAAACAGGTTGAAAAGGTGATTGTAAAAGCTAGAAAAATGCTAGGGTGCTTAGGGAAAGTTATGCCCAGTAGGAAAAAGGAGGTGTTGTTACTCCTATGTAAGAGTCTGGTGAGACTTCATTTAGAATATTGTGTACAATTCTAGAGACTGCACCTTCAAAAAGATATAAACAGGCTGAAGTCGATCCAGAGGAAGGCTACTAAAATGGTCGGTAGTCTTCATCATAAGGTGTAAGGGGACAGACTTAAAAATCTCAATTTGTATACCTGGGAGGAAAAGCAGGAGAGAGGAGATATGATAGACATTTAAATACCTATGTGGCATAAATGCTTATGAGGTGAGTCTCTTTAATTTGAAAGGAAGCTCCAGAATGAGAGGGCATAGGATGAAGTTAAGAAGTGATAGGCTCAGAAATAATTTAAGGAAATACTTTTTTTTACAGAAAGGTGGTAGATGTGTGGAATAGTCTCCTGGTAGAGGTGGTGGAGACACTGTCTGAATTCAAGAAAGTTTGGGACATACATGTGGGATCTCTTAGTGAGAGGAGATAGTGGATGGGCAGACTAGATGAGCCATTTGGCCTTTATCTGCCATCATGTTTCTGTTTCTATGGCAGATCTACACACAAGAACATGTGTAAGTTCAAGCCAGTTTTCTTGTTGCAAACTGCAAGAGGATCAGACAGCAGAAGCCTGATGCGGCTACATTTCTCCCATACACAGGCTGTCAGGGATATGCTGTCAAATAACAAAAATGCCAAAATTTATATATGGAAAAAAATATATATATACGAGTTCAAATATTTTTATTGATTTTCAAAGATACAATAAAAAACACAAAGGTATTCGGTAAGGAATACATTGAGAAATATAAATATGCACTGACAAAAATAATGCTTTAGTACACTCTAGAGCCATAACATAGAGGAGTGGGGTAGAGTGTCTTAACAATAATAAGGTACCATGATATCTCAAAGCCAAATGTATCCTAATCCTGGAGAGGAGGAGGAAAGGAGAAAGAGGAAGAGATCAGGTTATATGAAGTAGAGAATGACACGGTGACGGTTTACCCGCGGCCACCGCATTTAAGCCGCGGGTCACCGCCGAAAACGGGGAAGAAAACTAGCAGTCGCTGCGGTGACGGGGACAAGGCCATTCACCGACCGCGGAAACGGTGAACAGGTTTGTCCCCGCGGGCCAATGTACCCCCTTCTAGGAACCGCTATTTACCTGTGTTTCACCGTGCTCCTCATTTGTCAGATCAACCCTTCCTGCCAATCGCAGCGGAAGGGTACCCAACCCCTCCTGCCGGTCCTCCCAATGGCCTCCCCTAAGATCGCCGGCAGGAGGGTACCCAACCCCTCCTGCTGGACCCCCCCCCAACGAACCCTCCCACCTCGGAACCCCCTTAGTCTTACTTTCCAAGTTGGACCGGACAGCTCCTCGCTCGTCTGGCCAGCAGGCCTGCCTCCGTCCAAATGAGGCGGGCCCGCCCCTCCCCTCCTCTGCCTCCCAATGGCCTCCCCTAAGATCGCCGGCAGGAGGGTACCCAACCCCTCCTGCTGGACCCCCCCCCCAACGAACCCTCCCACCCCGGAACCCCCTTAGTCTTACTTTCCAAGTTGGACCGGACAGCTCCTCGCTCGTCTGACCAGCAGGCCTGCCTCCGTCCAAATGAGGCGGGCCCGCCCCTCCCCTCCCCTGCCTAACCCACAGGATCCTAGGGCCTGATTGGCCCAAGCACCTAAGGCCCCTCCTATAGCGGGAGGGGCTTTAGGTGCCTAGACCAATCAGGCCCTAGGATCCTGTGGGTTGGGCAGGGTAGGGGCGGGCCCGCCTCATTTGAACGGAGGCAAGCCTGCTGGCCATACGTGTGAGGAGCCGTCCGGTCCAACTTGGAAAGTAAGACTAAGGGGGTTCCGGGGTGGGAGGGTTCGTTGGGGGGGGTCCAGCAGGAGGGGTTGGGTACCCTCCTGCCGGCGATCTTAGGGGAGGCCATTGGGAGGACCGGCAGGAGGGGTTGGGTACCCTTCTGCTGCGATTGTCGGGAGGGCCTTGGGGGGGGTCTACAGGAGGGGTTGGGTGCCCTCCTGCCGTGATCGCTGGGGGGAGGGGAGACTTGCAGCCGTAGCCGCGGTCACTATGCTAATCACGGCAGGGAGATCTTTGCTGCGATTAGGTACATTTAAAGTACATGTCGTGTTTGTTTTTGCATTGCTAGCCCCAGGGGTGGTGGAAGATTAGTGATTGAAAAACTGTATGAAAAATAACTATTTTAAATTTAGTGATCAAAATGTGTCAGTTTTGAGAATTTATATTAATTAATTTTTTCTCTGCGTGTTTTGTTTTTGTATAGTTATTAACTAATATTTAACTAAGTTTTAAAGTTTTAAAGAATGTTTCCTTTATACGTAAATAAAGAAAAGTGAATGGGATTGCAGTGGCGGTGACGGGGCGGTGAATGGGTTGGCAGTGGCGGTGACGGGGCGGTGAAGAGGATGGTGAGACGGGGTCGGGGCGGTGACAGGGATGGTGAGACGGGGACGGGGCGGTGACGGGGATGGTGAGACGGGGACGGGGCGGTGACGGGGACCAATTTTTTCACCGTGTCATTCTCTAATATGAAGCAGTTAAACCAGATGATTGGAAAGGAAGAAGAAGATCAACAAGATGGAAAGCAGGGCGGGCATCAACATCCATAATAAGTATTTATAAATCAACTGTAAAGAACAGTAATTCAGAATCTAGCCATCTGTGAAGTCAACGGTTATAAAGAAAAATGTTGTATAGGTTCCCAAATGCGAGATATGGTCAAGGATCTGTTAGAGAACTCCGCTGCTTTGATTTCGTATGAATGAGTCATGAGAACTGAGTTCCACCAAAACACAATGTTGAGGGTATCTGCAGATTTCCAGTTATGGAGGATCATTTGGATCGTAAGGGCAATCAGTATGTTAAGGAGAGATTGTTGACTAGAGGTAAGTGGGTCAATCACTGCCAGAGACCTAAAGAGGAGAATGTCAAAAGTGAAGTCAGATGTGATAGGTAGTATACGCCGAATAATTCCCCATACTTTAGTCCAGAATGAGGCGAGAATAGGACAAGCGTAGATCATATGGTGAAGATTGCCCATTTCCGCAGAACAGTGCCAGCAAAGATTAGAGTCTCTAAGTCCAGCTCGAATCAACTTGTGAGGTGTCCAGAAAACATGGTATGCTAAAAAGTAGAGTGATTGAGTCAAGCTAGCAGAGGCGATGGGACGAATAATTTTACAGAAGTATCGTACCCAATCCTTGTCAGAGCCGCGCCAAGAGACAAAATTCGCCCAGGTGTTGGAAGTCCTGTTGGATCTAGGGAACAGATGCGATCTAAGTTCTTTAAAGAAGAGAGAGGTTGAATGTCCTAGGAGAAAGCCATGTTGAGATAGAGTGATAAAATGGGATGTCTGAGAGAAGGTGAAAATAGAAGGGGAGTATTTTTTCAGGCAGTGAGAGAGTTGAAGCCAGTGAAAGCATTCTGAAGGGGGTAAGTTGAATTTATCCATAATCTGAGAGAAAGACAATAAGGTTTCTTTGTTCATTACTTGACCCAGTGACCATATACCTTTATCGATCCATAAGTGCCAGTGTATGAAACGATTATCTATGTTGAATAAGGAGTTGAACCAGAGAGGAGTAGCCAAAGTGTGTCTTCTATCAGAATTGGAGAGGGCATCAAAATGTTGTATAGCCTGAAGAGTTGCAGAAATAGTAACAGATTTAGATGGAAGAGTAGACGGAGAAATATATGGTAAGCAAGATATGGGAATAGGGTTTGAAAGATATTGTTCAATGTAAACCCAGGCAGCGTGGTCATTATCCGTGTCCATGACCTATAGCCATATAGAGCTATAGCGAAGTAATGCTGCAATGTGGTATAAGAAAAAATCAGGGAAGCCCACCCCTCCATCCTCCTTGGAGGATTTGAGGATTTTCATTGAAGTACGAGGAGGTTTTCTATTTCAAAGGTAATCTGATAATTTGCTCTCTATGGATTTGTAAAAAGCTTTGGGGGCTAATCTAGGAAGCATGGAGAGATAGTAGTTGATAATCGGGGAGATGGTCATTTTGATAGCTTCCAGCCGCCCCCACCAGGACACTGAAAGAGGAGACCATCTTTTTAAGAGGGTATCTACTTTGGTATTTATAGCTGATAAGTTGATGGACATCATCGTATCAGTATCCTGATGAAAGAGAGTTCCGAGGTATTTCAGGGAAGAGTCTGCCCATCGAAAGGAGACCGGACCACAATCGGATAAAGAGGTGACATCGTTAAGAGGCATGATTTCCGATTTATCCCAATTAATGCGGTAACCCGATCCTGAGGAGAAATCAGAAACCAATTGAAGTAAAATAGGGATAGAAGAAGCTGGTTTGGAGAGGAATACAAGTAAGTCATCAGCATAAGCCAGAGTTTTAACCTGTATAGATCCAACCTGGATCCCAAGAAGATGTGGGTGTTGACGGATGGCTAACAAGAGAGGTTCAAGAGCTAGGTTGAAGAGGAGCGGTGAGAGGGGGCAACCCTGGCGTGTGCCTCTTAAGATGGACAGGGGAAGAGAGGGAATCGTTAATCCTCAGTCTAGATGAAGGTTTGGTGTAGAGAATGCGAACCCAATCAGTAAAATCCGAACCACAGCCAAACCAGGATAGAGAGGTAAATAGGTGACTCCATTCAACCATATCGAAAGCTTTCTCAGCGTCAAGGGATATCGCAACCAGAGGATCAGTAGAAGAGTGAGCTAAGTCAAGAAAAAAATATATATATATAACTTTCGGTAGCAGTACTCCACCTGTGCGTTAGCCCAGAAGGAGATTTTCTTGCCTCAGATTCATAAAAATTTTGATTATTTTAAATTACAGTGTTGTTCTCCACAAGACTCTCTATGATACATTGGGTACCCCGGACCCCTGAGGAAGGAGTGTTTCTCTGAAACACAGACCTTGTTGGGTCCATACTCCATGTATATGAGAGCCATTTTTTATGGATTACAATTTTGTATAGACTTTTAATAGATTCCTGCACCTTGTACATTCCACTCTGCAGCCTTTTCCTTGTTTTTGTTGTTCGCCTTTTACTGCAGACCCATTGGATTTTTCTTTGTTTTGCTGAATGAGGATTTTTTGGCATATAAGAAATAAATACAAGACAATGCTTCCTTCAAGTGAAAAAAACTAGTCTGTATAAAATGCAAACAAAACCACACCAATTAGGAAGCAGGTGAGAATATTTCATATATGAAGAAAATGACTAATATAAAAAAAAACTGACCAGCAGAATCTCCCTCAGAGCCCAGTGTTGCAACAGGAATGGACACATGTGCTACAACCAAGTTTTATATATACCTATAGAGGTCAAAGTTGCTTAATGTGGAAAAAAATCAGAAAAGAATTGACAACTTGAATAAAATCGATGAAGTACAAAAATTTAGGCATTGCACTCCAACATATGAATTCAGTGAGAGAGAACTTTCTCTAAAACTGCTCTTATCATTTTTAAAAATCATAATGTCAATAAAATAGCAAAGGTGTCATTCAAGCTAGCAGCTTCTGTTGTCTAATTCTCCGGCAACAAAAAAATTGACTTCAACTTTCACATTTATGTGCATGGCTTTCAGTCCAGATAATGTGAACTGTTGGAGGAATTTTTCCTATTAATAATGTTTTTAGTATGTAACCCCCAAATGTTAGAAATGTTTTTTAATTCCTTTCACAAATGTGCCAAGTTGACACTATGATGGAGGAGCTCCTGTCCCTTTCATCCAGCCTTTCCCGGCAATGTTTCTAGTGTAGGTGCTACATTCTTACTTACTGCTTCTCTTTTCTCACAGCATGGTCTTTCATAACTCAGCTTTGCTCTCAAGGTGTGTGCCAAGATGGTATTTGGCATCTTTTTGGGGTCAAACAGGGGTGATCTGTAGGCATGGCTTTTTCTTTGGCTATTGATGATTGGGCAGTGCATCTGACTTGCTCATTGGTAATGGTTGCATAATTAACCTGTAGTTATGTTTTCCATTTGGTGCGTTTGCTGGCCCCGGTAGACAGTTGCACATTCATTAAAACTGAGCTAGTGTGTAACCTGAGAAAAATTTATAAAGGAGGTAAAAATCCAACTGCATTGTAGCCTTGTACAAGGCCCTTTTATGTGTTGTTTTTGAAGTCTTCAGCTTGAGAAATATTTTGTTTATGATGTGGTATTGGGCCAAAATTGCTTAGGAACGATAAAAGTTCATGATTAGGACTTCAGCGATTTAACAATAAAGTAGCTTAGGTTTAATTTTGAATTGGGTTTTTCTTTTGATGTGTTGTCATACGCAATGATTAGTGTGACTATGGTGGAAATTGTGTTTAATATTCACTTTAGTAGAGAATATGGAAGGGGGATGAATTTAGGGAGAGATGGTGTGGGCAAGTAGACTTTACTTTAGTTTACATGAGTCACTCTGTGTAAGCAACCACTTCAACATTTTCAGAAAGCTTGAAAATGTCTTCAAGTTGCACAGTAGTGCTTTTAAAATCTCCTTAACATGCACATTGTCGGCTCAAGCACTTTGGCCTGTCTGAGCATAGAAACGGTACATCAAACAATGGGCACACTGTGCAAATGGCAGAGTACTGCAGACTGAGAGGGCCCCAAACTTAACTGTTCATATGCATGCTTCAATGTTTATATGTGGTCTTTAGCGTGCAGGAAAAAAAAGCAGGATAAGGCAGAGTAACAGGAACAGACTAACCTAAGTAAGCCAAAAGAGTTGGTGATTATCCTGGGCTACACCTTCTGAAGAGCACCCAGAAGCCTAGGACTGAGGCAAAAGGAAAATTAGAGAATGAGGTAATAGTGGAAAAGCCTTGGGAGTAGGGTGTTTAGAGGAAGACACAATATGGAGAAGTATCCTTGTTCTTACTCTGACACCACTCTAGTTTCCTACCACATTCACATTCCTTTTCCCTGGAACTGAGTCAGATGGATTTGCTTATCTCCTATATTCCTGCTACGGAGTCAGGATCTTCTGTTGAATGGCCTCCCTATCCAGCGACAGCAAGAATCACATAGACATGTAGAAACATGATGGCAGAAAAAGGCCAAATGCTCATCCAGTCTGCCCATCCACAGCATCCACTATCTCTTCTTCTCCCTAAAAGATCACACGTGCCTGTCCCACACTTGTAATACAGTGGTTAAAGCTAAAGCCTCAGCACCCTAAGGTTGTGGGTTCAAACCCACGCTGTTCCTTGTGATCTTGGACAAGTCATTTAATCCCCCCATTGCCCAAGGTACATTAGATAGATTGTGAGCCTGCTGGGACAGACAGACAAAAATTCTTGAGTACCTGAATAAACTCATGTAAACCATTTTGAGCTCCCCTGGGAGAATGGTATAGAAAACTGAATAAACAAAATAATTAAATATTCCACACATCTACCACCCTTTCTGTAAAGTATTTCCTTAGATTGAGCCTATCATTTCTTAACTTCATCCTGTGCCTTCTCATTCTGGAGCTTCCTTACAAATGAAAGACACTTGCCTCATGCGTATTTATGCAACATAGATATTTAAACGTCTGTCATATCTCCCCTCTCCTATCATATCTCCCATCTCTCCCACCTGTCCTCCAAAGTATACATATTGCGACCTTTAAGTCTAGCTCCATATGCCTTATGACTATTGACCATTTTAGTAGTCTTCCTTTGCACCAACTTCATCCTGTTTATATCTTTTTGTAGGTGCAGTCTCCAGAATTGTACACAATACTCTAAATGAGGTCTCACCAGAATCTTATTACAGGGACATCAATACCTGTTTTTTCCTACTGGCCTTACCTCTGTAGGCACCCTAGCATCTTTCTAGCTTTCACAGTCATCTATTCAACCTGTTTGGCCGCCTTAAGGTCATCACATACTATCACACCCCCTAAACTGTACCATTCACTCAGATTTTTGTAGTCTAAATGCATGACCTTGCATTTCTTAGCATTAAATCTTAGCTGCCAAACTTCAGACCATTCTTCAAGCTTCATTAGGTCTTTCCTCATGATGTTAGGGATGTGTATTGCAGATTTTGGTATCATCCACAAAGAGACAAATCTTACCTGACAACCCTTCAGCAATATCGCTTACAAAAATGTTAAAGAGTGGATCCAAGAGCTAACACTTGAGGTACACCAGTGGTAACATCCATTTCCTCAGAGAGATCGTCATTGACCACTATCTTTTGCTGCCTTCCACTCAATCAGTCCCTGACCCAGTCCATCACTTTGGGGCACTTTGTTTATTTATTAGATGCCTGTGTGGACACTGTCGAAGGTTTTGCTAAAACATCTAACACACTCTCTCTATCCAATTCTCTGGTCATCCAGTCAAAGAAATTGATCAGATTTGTCTTGACAGGACCCATGTTGCCTTGGGTCCTGAATCCACTGGATTCCAGAAACATTACTATTCTCTGTTTTTAAAAGCCTTCATTCAACACCCTCTCCTGCTACTGCTAGTCCCGTGGCATCAGGAGATGACATTTTATGAAGACGTCTCCTGCTGCTGTTGGAAGGGGAGGCTTCTTCTGGTGACTTCAACATAAATTGGTATGTGCTGGGGCGGAACTATGTGCAGGCCTTAAATCTCCTTCCCGGAAGGTCAGCTCCTTTGGCAGCTCTGTGGAGGAAGTGAAAAAATGCCATCGTCACCTTTTGGTTTTTGTTTTTCGTGTGATGGTTTAACAAATTTCTGAAACTGAACATCTAAGCTTTTTATTAATACTAGATTCAGAATTTTGGCCTGATACAGTGGCAGAAGGAAGACAGATTTTTAAAAAAATGATTTTTGACCTTTTGCTTTCTCCCACCCTCTGACACTTCTGAATACCTGAATTTTGAGAAGTGGGTGACATCAATAATTTAACAGCTGTCAATAGGAAACATCCAGATGTAGCCATCACATTGACCAACTGTGTTTATATGTGCCAAATTGTCCCCCACTGGAAAATTACTGAAGTTCACTGCACTAGCTTGAGCAACATAAATCAGGTCTGTAATACAAAAATATGTTAAAAATCTGGATTTTGAATATTTGAGAGTGAAGTTTCAGTTCATCTTTTTACGAGAACAAATTCACATTGCACTTACAGTAAGGCTGCCAACTGGATCCAGATTCACAGGGGAGGGTTGGTCAAGTTCTGGGTTTACCCCAGTAAATGCTGGGACTTAGGGCTCCTTTTACGAAGCCGCGTTAGTGGGTTTAATGCGCGCGACTTTTCATCAAGCGCTAACCCCCGCGCTGGCTGAAAAACTACCGCCTGCTCAAGAGGAGGCGGTAGCGGCTAGTGCGGCCGGCGGTATAGCACGGCTTTGTAAAAGGAGCCCTTAGTCTTGCTTTTTTAGAGTTTGTAATAGGGAACTAAAAAACCAGTTGGTAGCCTTAGCTTACAGTAATTATGAAATCTGTCTAATCTGAAAGCCAGGCAGCCATTTTAAAACATTGCGTTCTCTAGTTATAGCTATGAAATTCATGCTATTGTATAATGTTAAAAAAAAAAAAAAAAAATCTTTTGCTCTTCCCTGTCACTGTGCTGATAGATAATTAAAACATATTGTGCACAACCTCATTTTAGTTAGTGTTGAAGACAGTGAAACTGGACACTCAGGTGTCATGTTCTGTGTTTCAGGAACGGTACAGTGATATGAGAGTCAGCATCAACCAGAGACCAGGGAGCAGCCATGGCTTTGGGTTTAAAACCACCTGGAATAGTAATGGAGTTTTTGTGACCTCGGTTGAAGAAGGTGAGCCTTAGGAGGATGAATTTTCAATGTTTTAAGAATTATGAGAGCACAGAGTCAAACAAATGCTGAATCTTTAGAGTCTACCTACAGGTAATCCTGTAATTTCCAAAAACATGTTGAATTTTAAGGAGTAAATAGGTAAGCCTTTCTATACACCTGCTTGATTATTAAATAAAAGCAAAATAAACAGAATAAGGTGACCTTTTGACAGATTTTCAGAGGTTAAAACCACCTTTCTCAGACCAGGACATTATGATCAAAAGACGGCCCTGACATGAGGTTTTAACCTGTCAAAAATAAATTAATGCACTAAGAAGGTATTACCTTAGTCTGTTTAACAAACATTTAAAGGGAACTAATATGGCAATCACTCTAATTATATCCTGCTTGATTTAGGAACTAGTACTTTGTAGACACTAACGCTGCTAGGTTTATTGATTGAATGGGATTAACTGCCTTTAAAGAGATTCATTTTATAGCATGGGATGATCACTTATAACATGGTCAAGGATTGGACACTGGTTTTTAATTGCATATTACTCTATAGGCTTTAATGCTGATTCACTTATGTGGTTGAATGTCTTGAACCCCAGTATCTGTGTTATGTGATATCTACAGGGCATTTTAGCAACTGGATTGGCATTAGAGTGTAATTATGTTGCCACCAAATTAACAAAAGGGAACAATTTCACAATGAATTGATGATGCTTCCTTTGTAGATATGCAGTGTGTTAATTGCAGCCATCTAAAGAAGTCAGTAGGAAGTAGTAGGAATGTGTGTTGTAGTTCTACAAAAGGGATTATAGATCTATTTTTGATGATTTGATTTAAGAACCTAATGCTATTGTTTATCCAATGGGGCCAGGAAATAGATTTATTTTCTATCCTGATATCTTTATTATGCCAAATAGGAGCCTGGAAAGTTCGGGAACTAGGTGGAGAGAATACATTTTCCAATTGAATGATAGCTATTCTAGTAGTATGTATTGTAGTGAATTGATGGGAAATTTGGGCTTTAGGCATATAGGGAACAAAGTGCAAGGGAACAGGGCGCATAAGTTGCAACTTGATAGCGTACCAGCCAGGTACGTTAGAAGATGGTTGTGTTGTAGTCATCCACAAGGTGCTGTAGCGTAGGGTGGCAGCTAAATGGTAAAGGTAAAAATCGGGAAAGCCCATCCCACCTTGTTGTTTCGATGCTTTTAGGGAGGTTAAGGCAATACGAGGCCCATCTTTTTACATTTGAGCTTTCTTTTTGCTGCCAAGATGTGGTCCACAAATGCAAGACTCTACTTGAATGTTGATATGTTGTAAGTTTTTCTGCACATGCTAGAGGGCATGATTTTGGTTTTGATTCATGCCTCTGCACGTCGGTTCTTCCTTGGTCACAACTACCATGTATCTCCAAATATGTACATATTTCATGACCCGTTATTTCTTTTCCTGTTTGTATGGTTTTATGAAAACTCAATAAAGGTTTTTTGTTTTTTAATGAAACTGAATATGGCACTTTGAAAATGGCACCAATTTCAGGTACTAGATTTAGTGTGTTCTGATTTGCAGCCAAGCGCAATTAAAAATTTCACTTTCATGTTGGGTAATTGGTATTACCATGCTCCACAGAAGAAAAATGGCTGTGGAATGGCGGAGGTTTTGGAAACTTTCTAAAAGAAAAATACCTTTTGATTTGCACACGTTTTAAGGTAAAGACCAGGGTATGCTCCACCTTTGCTGCTGTAGAACTGCGTGGTACTTGCTCCGTTTGAGGCCATGCAGTGATGCAGAAGATCTAATTTTACTCCATAAGGGTTCTGTGGCTTAAGTTCTGTACTACTTGTACGTTAGCATCACACAGCCAGCGTTCTGCACAGTTTCAGAACCATCAGGATCATTCTTCATATGTATTATTTTGAAAGGAAAAATAAATGACGATTGTCCATTGTTGTGCACATTATCTGTGCACAGAAAGGGCCTATTTCTATTCCAGTTTATCTGATCCTCTTGCCTACTCAGGGAGCCCGGCAGATTTTTCCCAGTTGCGTGTGAATGATGAGATCCTTGCTATTGGCAGCACCGAGCTTTCTCATATGGACTACAGTCAGTGGAAGGAAGCGCTGGACAGTGCACTGGAAACCGGAAACCTGGTAATGGATGTCAGACGATATGGAAAGAATGGTGAGTTGTTTCCCTGGGAAACCAAAGGGCATTATTTGCCATGAATAATCTTTCCCTTTTTGCAAGCTTTCTGGAGTTGGGTGGAAGCTTTACAGCTACGTCTGCTTCCTGCAGGAACTATTTTTATTGTTAGACCCAAGTGCTTTTGGTCTAATGTGCTTTTGTAAAGAACATGGCTGGGATGTCTTGATTTAAGGTGTGTGTTCCATTTTAAATAATGGATTGAATGGTGCAATTATATTAGGTAGCCTAAGATCTTGGCGCACGATAACAATGAGCAAACTTTTGAATGCTCTTTGTTTGCCAATCTTACTAACACGGGCTGTTAAAGTGTAGTTGTAAGAGTTCATGATGTTAGAGTTACACAACTACATATGTGGCAGGCACAGGGCACATCTCCAGGTGAAAAATCAATTATGTTTTTTTTCTGTGCTAGAACTGATGACCATACTGGCATGACTTTTTATACAGATGTGCCCCAGTGGTCTCTGGCTGTCAGAAATGTTTCTTCCCGTTATGGATTGTGCCTTTGAAATTTCACTAAAGCTGCCATAGCCAAAAAAAAAGATTTTATTTAGATGGTGGCAATCTTTAAACTTATTTTATGTATTTAAGATAAGTATGAAGTGTCTGCCTCTTTGGGGGAGAGGGCTCTTTATCTTTTTGTTGCCTACAAGGTTCCCCTTCTTTTCGTATGTGAATTAAGAGGGATTCCTATGTATTGGCGATTACATACTGTTCTGTCCTGTGATTTAAATCTACATAATGGCTGATTGGTTTGTTAGCAGAGTGACTGGAGATGGCAGTTTTGCTATTTCCCTGTATCTGTCACATATGGGGGGTGTGTACATATATGGTTCAGTCCTCATTTAATATTTTTCCAAGTTTCCCTAGAACTGCTGTTTAATCAGCCTGAATGCTTTGTTAGAGTAATTGGGGACAATACATGTTTTATTTCCTGTTTGTTGCTGATTCTTATTTTGGGTGAGCAGAGTTAAGTGAGGATTGCAGTGCATATATGACTTGTTTAGCAATTTCTCTAGTATTAGAGAATGGCACGGGGACACATTTTTCCCCGTCCCTGCAGAAACTCAATTTCTCCGTCCATGTGAGTTTTGTCGTTGTCCCAGTCCCTGCCCCATTCCTGCAAGCTCAGCCTTAACTGCACAAACCTTGAACATTTATGATTTTAAAGTGTTTGAGGCTTGTGCAGATGAGGACAGAGCTTATAAGAAGGGGCAGGGATTGGAAAAGAACTCGCTGGGATGGTAAAATGAGTTCCCGTGGGGACAGGGAAAAATTTGTCCCCGTGTCATTCTCTATCTAGTATCTCTGTTTGTGCTAGCTCTTAAGTCTTTTGTCTTGCATGTTTGGGGAAGGTGGTCTATTTGCAAATGCCCTATTTCTCATTCTGTACTTACAATTCCTGCTTGCTTCATCACTCTTTGTATTGTCCCATGTCAGTGTGTTTTCATTAACTTTTGTACTTTGACGTTCCTGTTGTCCACACTTCATTACTTGATCCCATGTGCCAATCAGACTGGGGCAGAGACCCACCTTCCCTGCCATTTAAAAGCCATAAAACCCTAAATCTTACCAGTATGGATACCAAACTTGTAGGTTCTCCTGAAAATAAATGGATTGATGCAAGCTCAGGAGTGTACGGTTCCACAAAATCTTCCAACACATCAAAGAGTGATTTGCCTGTCAGTCTTAAAAATGTAAGTTTTTGTTTTACTCAACTTGCTAGACATGTAATGTTGACACATGTGATAATGTTTTCTTTACATTCACTCTGGTGTTGTCAATCTTTGATATCTCATAATGAATTACCCTGTATAATGCTGTCTTGGGCCACTCTCTTGCAAACTGTTAACTTGGATTTACAGATGGCAACAGAGATAGTATTTGAAGTGTTTGTACATTCTCTTAAGGAACTCTTTTTACTAAAGCTTAGTGCACTCTGTAATGGACGTGCACCGAGTGCCACATGGCTCATAGGTATAAAATGGTTCATGCAGCATTTAGTGAATGCTAATGTCCATTAGTGCACTAAGCTTTAGTAAAAGTGCTTGTAAGTTTAAATGAAAAATATTTGACTTTGGCTTTGACGCTTTATATATTTCCATAGGATATGGGTCCCTGTTTTTGTAAAAAATAGATTGATACATAGGAATTTTGGTAATAGTATACTTGCTACAGTTTTGAAAATATCATTCAACTCAGTGGTTCCCAAACCTGACCTGGGGGACCCCCAGCCAGTCAGGTTTTCAAGATATCCCTAATGAATATGCATGAGAGCGATTTGCATACCTGTCACTTCCATTATATGCAAATCTCTCTATTCATTAGGGATATCTTGAAAACCTGACTGGCTGGGGGTCCCCCAGGACAGGTTTGGGAACCACTGATTCAACTTAAATGTCATTTATTTCAGTTTTTATTTAGCTCACATCTTTTCATTAGTAGCTCAAAGCAAGTTTACATCTAAGTACAATAGGTACAGTGGTGCCTCACACAACGAACTTAATTCGTTCCAGGAGCAAGTTTGTTATGCGAAAAGTTCGTTATGTGAAACGCGTTAAGCGCAGTGACTAATGACTGCCTGCAGTGCCTGCGCGGAAGGATTCAATACATCGGCAGCGATCGTGGAAGCTCGGGCGACTTCGTTGTGTGAAACGAAGTTCGTTGTATGAATCATGACATGAAGTTCGTTGTGTGCAGCGTTCGCTGTGCGAGGCGTTCTTTATGCGAGGCACCACTGTATTTTCCTGTGCCCAGAAAGCTTACAATATGTACCTGAAGCAACAGAGGGTGAAGTAATTCACCTGAGGTCACAAGGAACATCAATAGGATCTGAACACTGGCTTCTCTGACTCTCAGCTTGCTGCTCTAACCTTCTCCACTCACTTTTTCAGATAAAATTGGGTTTACATAACCCATATTCAAAATATTTTTAACTGGATCATTCTGTTCAAAGAAGTATTTTTTCTATTTTGTTTATAACTGATCAATAATTCTAACCCCAAGGAACCAGGTCAGGCTGTATTGTACATAAATATTCATTCATTCCATTTTCTATACTATTCTCCCAGGGTAGCTCAGAACGGTTTACATGAATTTATTCAGGTACTCAAGCATTTTTCCCTGTCTGTCCCGATGAGCTCAAAATCTATCTAATGTACCTGAGACAAGTTTCCAAGTTTAATATGTATTTGATTAATCGCTTATATCGACTTCTAAGCAATGTACAAAAGATAAAAATATTGAGTTACAATAATCAAAGGGAAACAAATTATATAAATATGACTGACAGGACAAACTTAATAGATACAGAAGGAAGGGGTAGGTGCAGAAATACAATTTAAAATAGTAAAGAAAATGCGCTTCCTTAAGTAAAGGAGTCACATGATCAAATTTTTTAGCATTCCTTATAAGTTTTATTGAGGCGTTTTGAACAATCTGCAGGCGACAGATTTCTTTTAGAGTAATTCCTTTGAACAATGCTTTGCAATAATCCAGTTTTGAGATCACCAGCGAATGAACTAGTATATTCAATGATTTGGGGGGATTAAGTGACTTGCCCAGGGTCACAATGAGCAGTGTGGGATTGAACCCACAACCTCAGGGTACCGAGACTGTAGCTTTAACCACTGCATCACGCTCTCCCTTATATTGCCCAATATACCTACTACATTCCTGTTGGTGAACTTCGCTTAGTAGGTCTTAGTTTAAATGCAAAAATGATTGTGGTCTTTGTGCAGAGCTAAGAGTTCCTTCAGGTAAGGCTGCCAACTGGATCCAGATTTGCAGGCAGGGTTGATCCAACCCTCGTTTTATCCCATTGCATACAGGGACTTGTAGTTTTGATTTCCCCAAATCATTCGCTAAGAAAAGCAAGACGAGACCCAGCATGCACTAAGGTAAACCTGGGATGGGATCAACTTTCTCATGCAAATCTGAATTCAGTTGGCAGCCTTACCCTTAGGGTAACTTTAAAGCGTTTTCCACTGGGAAACTGGCTACAGTAAAACTATGTGAGTGTGTATATACATATAAATATCCATGCTGACAAGAGAATATATAGTTCTATGTAGTGGTCAGTCTTTGGAGGAGCTGGGCAGTTTTACAAGGTATGTGCACATTTTATAAATTGATGGGCACCTCCATTGATTAGGTATATCTTATGTAGCACTGGGGCATAACACAGATCCTGCACCAGGAATATACATATACAGTGCTAGCCAAATTATTATGGATTTTATAACATAAATTATTGAAAATGACTATTTTATTGAAAAATACAGAAAAATGTGAAATTTAATAACAAGTAAACACCAAAAAGTCCAACAGGACAGAGAACCCATGGGTATAAAACAGTACAAAAGGAAGTGGGAACGGACAATGAACACTCCCCTGAAGATCACTGATATAAAACCAACTTGTTTATTTCATAAAAGGACACAAGCAGAAGCTGTGGACCCAACAGTTCTCACATTTACTGCCACTGCATGTTCTCTTCACTCCTGCTGAAAGCACTACAAACTCACTTTCCTGTTTTGCAGACACAAGTTTACTAATATTTGGTTGTCCCTGGCAGTGGACAACGTCTTGCGACAACAGACAGATATTCTTTTTGATGGCAAAGTTTCTCCTCTTGTCAGCTTTTTTCGATAAGACACTCTCAAACTGTGGTGAGATGTTCAGATTCCAAGCAATTTCCTTCTGCGTTAAGGTTTTTTTTCTTCAAAAAGAACATGAATCTGACACCCCTTCCCATTTCTTTGGACTGATACCACAATTCTTACCCATTACTAGATTTTCAAGTTCAAGTATTAATATTATACAGCACAAACACTTTCTAATGACTAGAAAAAGTTTGCCTAGTGGTTTTATTCTGAATTGTGTTTTCCTCTATTTTAATAATTGTTTTATGACTTTGTATTTCTATTTCCTTAGTGTAATACCATTGTGTAAACCGCCACGAACTGATGGTTTGGCGGTATATAAAAATAAATTATTATTATTATTGTTAAATACCTTGAATTTAATAAATACAAAGTACACCCAAAAATGAGGTGTTTCGGTCTGTAGTATTAATCTTCCTACAGTAAATAATAATTTGCTGCAGTTGTCCATCTGTGCTGAAATGTAATTGAGGTTAAGTGAACATCCAATGAAGTGTCTTCAAATCTCAACTGTCATTCTGAGGTAGCATACCTGTTCCCAGCACAGACATTCCATGCAGTAAGCATTAGCTAAACACAGCAGCTTACACTGATTTTTAACTGTCAGTAAGCACTCGGCATTGCCAAAATCCATAATTTAACCAGCACTGTATGTTGAAAGGGTGTTCCTTATTCCTGGTCTTGTGTGACTCAACCAATGGTTGAATTTTTTTTTTTTAAGGGGGGAGGGTAGAATTCCTTTCAAGGCCCAAAGTGTGTCTGTCAGCAGGTGCAAATATTTTTTTATGGGGTGTTGCAACACACGCGGATAGATGTGAGTGCTCAGGTATATAGCATAAACTAGACTCTGTGCTGACATCAAACTAAAAACATAGATAGAGTCTACGGTGGAACTTGTACTTATGCAGAATATTGTAAGTTATGCCCTTACCACTAGAACTTAGACACCCATACCTTAACTCTATGGCTGGTATTTGTGTTCACACTTGAAGGCACATATTTTCGCTGTTATATCAGTATTGGTTTATATTAATGGCTTATTGAGGTTAGTATCCTGCTCTTCATAGAGCATAACAGAGTGTTATACAATTTAAAAATAAGTAAACCTTGTAGAAAAGAGAACCATGTAACAGACAGGAAAGGCAAAGTTAATGAACAATAAAAAAAGAAATTCAAAATTAAAGAGCTAAAAACTAATAAATTCATAATAAAAACTCAAATCGCTGAGGAAGCTCAACCATCTGTTGATATAGTCTTCAAAGGATGACTATAAAGTACAATAGATGCCTCCATTCCTTTATAGAAATGGCTTCTACCAGGCTTCTAATTCTAGCATTATTTCCTATATATAACCATTGTGCAACTACTGAGACTCCCTCTCCCAGATGCTATGAATGTTTCCTCTACACTCCCCACTTAGCTAGCCAACAGATCAGAGTCTGGTCCAATAGTTAAATCCCAAGCTTTCAAACCCAGTCCTTTTCTCATTTATTGTCATGTTTCCCTCATCAAAAATTTAAAGGCTCCATATTGGTAAGTTTTTATTGATACACGACTATCCCAAATGAAACCATAAAAGACTGATTTCCACTTCTTTTAGCAGACTGAAATGGAAAGCATCAACGGGACAGAAGGCAACTCAGATTCTAAACCAAAAGGTAATTGCAAAAGCATATTCTGAAGAGGGTATAAAATGTGCTGTTTCTACTATATGGTGGTGGTTTATGCATGAAAGATAACTTAATCTTCACGTTCGTGTTACCTGTAAATTGGAAGAATGAGAGAATTTTCAGGAAGGGGATAGGCCTGTGCACTGGTTGCTTAAGCCTTATACGTGAAGCGTCTGACTATTTTTGAGTGGGTCCTTTTACTAAGCTGTGATAACACTAGTGTGTGATTACTGCTGCTTAAAATGGCTTACTGTGGGAGACATAAGTATCCAGTGCTAAGTGTGAGCTCTGTGAATACAAACCAAGCGCAAAAAATATTTTTCCCACAGAAGGGAGCAGGCAGAAAGCAGGTGTTTCTGCAATGATCAATTAATGCAGAATTAGAATGTGAGCACTTAGGCCTGGATTCTGCAAAGTGTGTCCCGATTTTAAGCAGCTGTAGGTGTCCTACAGCTGTCTAATCAGCCAATCGGGACACACGTGTTTTAAAAAAATGCTCCCCAGGCAGGCCGCCTATATTGAAGGTGTCCTCCGGGAGCCTACGGAGGCCCGCAAGACCGCTTAAGCTCGCCTAAGGGCCTTTGGTGAACCTAGGTGGCCCTACGCGTCTCCCTAGTAGAGCGAGATACGCTTACAATGTAGGGCAGCAAAATGCTGGCCTACATTGTAAGTAGACGTGGCTGCTATACTTATCGCGGGAAGGTATCTCCCTGCTGCGATAAGTATAGCGATCATGGCTGCCTGTCCCCCGTCCCCCCCATCACCGGCAAGAGGGTGCCCCCAGACACCCCCAATCACCGGCAGGATGGTGCCCAACCCCTCCTGCTGGAGAATGCACCCTGACACCCACGATCACCAGCAGTAGGGTGCCCAACCCCTCCTGCCATAGGATGCCCCTGATCGCTAGCAGGAGGGTGCCCAACCCCCTCCTGCTGGAAGGCCGCCCACCCACACAATCGCTGGCAGGAGGGTGCCCAACTCCTTCTGCCAGAGGATGCTCCCCCCTCCCCCGCGCTATTGACCTGCGCTAACCTCTCACCCCCCAACTAACCTCTAATTGTTGGCCGGATGGATGGGTTTTGCTTCTAGCCGGCAGGCCTGCCTTGTCGAATGAGGCGGGCCCACCCCTTTCTGGCCCATCCCTGCTAAGCCTAGTGTAGTGGGGATGGGCGGTCCTGCCTCATTTTGACAAGGCGGGCCTGCCAGCTGGATGGTAGCAAGACCCGTCCATCCAGCCAACAATTAGAGATTGGTTAGGGGGGAGTGTTCTAGCGCAGGGGAGGGGTCGTCCTCTGGTAGGAGGGGTTGGGCATCCTCCTGCCGGCGATCGGAGGTGTCAGGAGGCGTCCACCAGCAGGAGGGGTTGGGCACCCTCCTACCAGTGATCGTCCGGTGGGGGGGGGACAGACGGTCGCTATACCTATTGCGACAGGGAGATCCCTTGCCGCGATAAGTGTAGCGGCCGCATCTACTGTAACCAGTGTCTGTAACATGGACGTCGGTTACAGAATCGGGGTTAGTGTAGACACGATCCTGTATAGGATGCCCCTCCCGGGTGTCTTGTACAGAATCCAGGCCTAACTGCCTACAAAATAACCATTGATAAGTGCTCATGAACAGATTTTCTTTAATAGCAATATTAGCATATGGCCATTAATTGAAAAAAAAAATAGAAAATTAGCCATTTTACAACTGTGTTAAAAATGGCCTTAGTGCATGAGAAAACCTTTCTAAAAGAGCACCAAGGCCACTTGCCACTGTATCTTAGTACAAAGACCCCTTTGTCTACTTCTTGGAATGTCTTTCAGTGATTTAAGATGAAAAGGACTGATGCTTTAAATACATTTTAGAGGCTTCTTGTAACCAAGCACCTGGCATTCATTGTGTGTCTGCAAAAGACAGAATTTTCATAAAGTTGCAAATTTCATGCTGTTTGAACTCCTTTTATAAGAAAACAGCCATGGTAGCCATACAGGTGATAATATACCTCAGAATTGGTCCAGCTCCTAATAGCTATCGGGTATTTTAAGGTGATGATGACCTCAATGCATCTTGCTGCCACTTTCGATGTTGTAGCTCTAAAAATTGCTGCTTTTTTTGTTGTTGTTGTTGTTGGGAAAGGTGTTTGGAGAAAATAAAATACTGAAAATGAGCACTCAACAGTAGTTCCTAAAATAATGTAAATGGAATTTTGTAATGGGTTTCCCTAATAATCTTATGATTTTAATAAAATTGAAGTTTTGTACTACATATATGAGGGTGGCAATGGATAGCCCAGGATTTAGGTTATAGCATTTTCTTCCGCACAACCACTGTAGAACTTTTGCCCAGTGGTTATAGTATGTTTAGTCTTTTTTTCTTTTTTTTTTCTGTAGAAAAAAATATATATAGTTGCCTTTATTCCCATCTGAATTTTCAGGAAATGAAATTAAGGAAGAGATGGGTGGATTCAAAATTGTGAGCAAGGAAACAGGACCAGATTTAAGTTTCATACAAAAGCAGAACTTTGGCTTCTGGGTTCTTTATATTTTAAGTTATTTTCCACTGTTTTTTTAATGTTAATAAACGTGACTCATATGATTTGAAGCTGCACTGCTAGCTGCTTAAAGTGCATAGAAAGTTCTGGAGTAAGATGAGTTTTCACAGTAAATATTGATTTAGTGCACAATTGTGATTTATAAGTTGCCGTGAGGGAAATAGAGCTGAGTTACACGGTCCATATGATGGCTTGTTTAATTTTCTGAACGATTGGTCTGAGTAAGATTATTCTAAGTTTGTAATATTTAATGTTAATAGAATTGTGGGTTGCTGTTGTGTATATTTTATATATTGTAAATTAACTGTTTTGAGCTTCTGATAAGCAGAATATAAATTAGAGAATGGCATGGGGACAAATTTTTCCCTGTCCCCACGGGAACTCATTTTCCTGCCCCTGCCCCATTCCTGCAAGCTCTGTCCCCATCTGCACAAGTTTCAAACACTTTAAAATCATAAGTGTTTGAGGCTTGCTTGGTTAAGGCAGTTTACAGGAATGGGACAGAGACGGCAACAAAACTCAGGGGGGGGGGGGACGGGGAAATTGAGTTCCTGTGGGGACGGGGATACATTTGTCCCCATGTCAGAATCATTTCACCTCTGGGCTGTCAGTTCAAATCAGTTCCCTGGGCCATATCAGTTCCCTGGGTATTAACGATATTGCGGTATATAAACTGTTGTTATTATTATTATATAAACATTCTCCTTGCAGTCTGTTAGATGGCTATGAATCTGAATTATGCTTATTGATCTGTGTCAAGGACACGGGGAGCTGAGCACTTGAAAACTGTCTGATATACATTCAGTTACAGCACAATAAGGAAGAAATAAATCTCCAGGGTGTCTTTCAGTGCTGAGGTGATCAGACAAGTGCAGCATCATCACCTAACATTGGTTCTGGAACAGCTAGATTTTATTCCTGTGGCATAGAAATTGTTGGTGTGTATTGACGATTTTATTCAAAATGACAAATCCTTTTCAGAAGCTCAAGAGGAACCATATGTAGACCCAGCTAGTGATTTCATTTATCTACCTGGGGATTTTAGTGTTTCTATCCATTTGGTTCCCAAAAGTAAACTTTGATAACGCACAAGCAATCTGAAGATATTACTGTATGTTACCAGCTATAGAATGACACAGGGACAGATTTTTCCCTGTCCCCACAGTAACTCATTTTCCCGTCCCGGAGAGTTCTTTTCCTGCCCCATTCCTGCAAGCTCTGTCTTCATCTGCACAAGCCTCAAACACTTTAAAATCATAAGTGTTTGAGGCTCATGCAGTTAAGGCAGAGCTTACAGGAATGAGGCAGGGACAGTGACAAAACTCACGGGGATGGGACAGGGAAATTGAGTTCCTGCAGGGACGGGGGGAAAAATTTGTCCCCTCTGTCATTCTCTATTACCAGCATCTTACCCTTGCAGGAACTAGTCTGATTTATTAATGTCAAGGATCCAACATGGCCACATTCACCTACAGACTACATCCTGGATAATAACTGCAGGGGAAAATTCAAAACCAACCCCTGTCAGTCTGCACTTCCAAACTACAAAGCAAATCAGTATTTCTTCTTTCAGATTATTAGCATGTCCACCTGTGTGCATTTGTACCCTTGCAGGGGATATTCTAAAGGTTATCTAACTATGTAAATTCCATTAGTTTATACATTCTAAACTAACGAAGCAATAACTCTGTTTTACATATCAGCTTACCACCAACATATTGAAATTATTTTATATCTTTTCCCCTGCTCCTCCCTAACTCCTCAAACTAATACCTCTCGAATCCATTATAGATTCAATCCCTACCCCATCAAGCATTCATTTCAGAAACTTTCACACACTTTATGCCACCCCCTATCCCATGTAATAACTTCATATCTTTTAACCATTTTATCACATACATGGAATGTTCCTTCAGAAAACTAAACTTTATGGCTGATAACATGGGTAGTAGGGCAGTAAGTTCATGCAGGACAGTGGTCTTCATTTATTGTTAAGCTGAGGCCACTTTGGATTCTAATAGCTGCAGAGCCACCAAATATCTTCCCATGTGGGACCAGAACACAGCTGACTAGTGCATCAATGATATGCATCCCCATCAGCCCACCTTCAAACATCAGTGGTGGATATCTTCAAGGTTGTCAGCATGTCCAAATGCATTGTCTTGTTTGAGAAATGCCATGTCCTTCAAGCATGCGTCTCTTCCCCTCATCCACTTTCCCTTTACTGTTTTGAGTCCGGGTAGAGCAATAAGAAAAATATAAGACAATGAGAGCAGCCCCAGAAGTCTCCATGGGCCTTGCATTGAAGAATACAATGTAGGGATTGAAATGTACTTTTGTTAGCGTTTGTTAGTAAATAAACCCTATTGGATCAGATGGGACCTATGGTACATAATGTACTTTAATATGAGTTAGTATGTGCTAATGTGGCACCTTTAATGTAGCCTGCAAGTGCCACAAAGTTTAGTGATATTTTTTTTTTTTTCAATTGTGCTGAAAATTAGGGATACACCATTTGTTAGCATGCCTTAAACTTAATAGGCAATTCTGTAATTGAGTGCTTCTGTTTCTGTACCCCATGCATGTATGAAGTTAGAGTACCTTCCTTGGATAAGTTTACACTTTTCTATTCTACAATTATATTTGCTTATATTCAGCTAACTCCCCATATGAGTTAAAAGCAGATTAGAGGGGTCATCTTACAAAGCTGTGGTAAAAAGTGGCCTTAGCGCCCTCTTACGTGGGTTTTCCCCCCATTTTTACTGCAACCAGAAAATGTCCGATTTTTCCTATTTTCCAAATAATGGCCATGTGCTAATGTTGCCATTAGTGTGTGGCTGTTATTAAAAATTAGTGTGTAAGCCCTTGCTACACGTATTTTGTAGGTGGTAAGGGCTTTCGTGTGAAGTACTAGTTGGTGCAGAAACACCCACTGCCCCACATAATGCACCTTTTTAAAAAGAAAACAAAAAAACTTTTTTTTAGCATGTGATTTGCATGTGTCCATTTGGAACTATGGTATGCCTCAATGTGTCTTAGCCAAAATCACCTGTAAAACTAGCCACTGATGTAATATCCAACTAATTAATCACAAGCCTCAGAGACCTTGAATTCAAGCAGTGTGCTGCAAGATGCATCATAAGGTCAGAATCTCAATCATTGGCTTGTGACACAACTGTGTAGGTGCTTTAAATATTTTTAAATATGTTTTTCAAATGAATGTTAAATGAAAAATGTTTGAAAATATAAGATAATCAAAATATCAAATATTTAGCAATAGTGCATAAACTCATAATCGGCACTTATCTTAATGAAATTCGGCACTGCACTTGAGACCCGACGGGGCCACCGGTTCACCTATACTGGCTTCGTCAGGGGAAATGCCAAAACAGCGCAGAACAAAATTTCTTAATTCGGAAGTGCTGCTCACAAAATGAACTCGCAGGCCTTGAGCATGCGCAGATGCTCAAGGCCCAGCAGAAGAGGAGGCCGATCTTTGGGCACCGGCACCAAGCACAGGACATGCCGGTGCCGGTGCCCAGATGACTGTAAGAAGCGGCGGGGTGGGGGTGTGTGTGTGCCAGATCACGGGGGGGAGGGTGCCAGATCACGGGGGGAGCTCGTAAATCGAGCCACGCTCGGTTTCCGAGGCCCGATTTTGCAAATGTTTTGCTCGTTTTGCAAAACACTCGCAAACCGGTGCACTCGTAAACCGAGGTACCACTGTACTGTGTTCCATATATGGCCATTCAGTTGAGGATGGGCTGGGGAGGGCTTTGATGGATGGGATGGGATGATTTGGATGGGCTGGAGTGAGCTTTGTCCGAGACTCCAGTAGATGGAACCTAAGTACAGTACCGGGCAGAGTTCTGAGTTTCTGGCCCAGAAATATCTAAGAAAAAGGACAATTTTTAAATTAAATAATTTATAGAGCATGTACAGTTGGACAGACTGGATGGACCATTCAGGTTTTTATCTGCTGTCATTTGCTATGGTACTATCTACTAAATAAAGTGGTTAAAGAAAAACACATAAGAGCTTTGAAGTTATATCTAATGGTAATATATTCCCAAGTGATGTCACCTAGTTTCCAGCATTCTTTTGTAAAGTACTTCAGGAGTACTTTACATGCGTAAGTGCTGGTGGGGCACCTAAGCCCTGCTACACAGGTAAAGCATGGGAAAGACAGTGGGTGGGGTTCCGTTTAGACATATACCCTAGTTCTGTAATCTTTTCTGCATATTTTTATGCTTAGCATACAGAATTTCACACGCCAGTTGTAGAATAATGGCAACTACGTGTGTCACTTAATTGTTAGGGGCTAATTAATGTTGGTTTGCAACTTGGTTTGCAAAGTGCTTAACGTTAAGGGGGTGCGTAAGTTGGAGGGGCATGGGCAAGTTGGGGAATATCAAAAGAGGATGAAACGGGGACAAATTTTTTCCCCGTTTCTGCAGGAACTCAATTTCCCCATCTCGACCCACGAGTTTTGTTGCTATCCCTGCCCCATTCCTGTAAGCTCAGCCTTAATTGCACAAACCTCGAACACTTATGATTTTAAAGTGCTTGTGCAGATGGGAACAGAGCTTAGGCATTGGTGGAATGAGGCATTATGACATCACAGTCTGAGCTCTAGAATGTTGCTACTTATGATTTTAAAGTGTTTGAGGCTTGTGCAGATGAGGACAGAGCTTGCAGGGATGGGGCAGGGACAGGAAAAGAACTTGTGGGGATGGGAAAATAAGTTCCTGTGGGGACGGCGAAAAATTTGTTGCCGTGTTATTCTCTACTCGAGAGCTATTCTGAAGATGAGAGATACCACTAAAGAGCTTGTGCTTGCTGTTACTAAAGATGACAAGTGTCCTTCCCATTCAGTGTTTCATACCTGTGTGTGTGTGTGTGTGTTAAAACAATGTGGAAAGACCTGTTGGGTTTTCATGGTAGGTCCCACCCATGGCTGATGGATGGCAATGCATGTTTGGATAAGCATGGTATTGATATTGAATGTGTTCTTTGTATTTCTCAAATAGAATCTGAGCCTATTTCTTTGAAAAACTATAAAAGACGATCACAATTTTTTGAGCAAGGTAAAACACCTACCTGTTAATGTTTGCTTTTCGTGGTTCTGGGTCCTCCTGTATCTATTTCCTAACAGCAAGACTTTAAGGTGCTGGGTACTAAAGCCTCTTTAGCCTTTTGCTTCTTTCCATTAAGACAAACATAACATAATATATTCTTTCTCTAGGGTCGTCGGGTTTCTCATACAGTTCATGGGTCTACCTTTGTGGTAATGGGTCTTCCTGTGTGTGGATCACACCTTTTTTCATAGTGATATGCTGTTTTAGAAATCTCTTTCAAAATGCTTAGTAGTTTCTCTTTGACAATAGAAGGAAGAAAAATTCGATTGTAATATTTAAACTTGTAGCAAGTCATAAACAGCATATCACTAAGCATAGCACCGTAGAAAATAGTGTGAAATAAAATTTGAAAAGGAGGAAAACAAAGGGGTTAGAGCTTTAAATTTTAATTCCTCCCCTCTCACAAATTGAGCTCAAGCTAAATTACAGTCAGGTATGTGTTTCCCTGCCCAAGATTTAAATTCTTTTGGACTTCAGGCAATAGTAAAGTGAGAGAAGCAGGATCTGAACCCTTGTTCTCAGCTGCCTTGACCACTGCAAAGCCTTTTGGGTCCTGGTTTCAAATTTTTTTACTCTGAGCATGAAGTTGGATAGGGGACTTTTTTTAAAAACAGGGCTGTTTGTGCTGATAGCATCTCTATAGTGATGGTTGGAAATGCCACATATTGATACAAAGCATGTACTAACTGAACACACAACACTGTTTGCTGTATATGTATGACCCTGGAAGGTGTTTGTGTTTCTGGGTTTGCTTTTGCTGTATTATGCATGCCGCATTCGTGACGTTTCACACTTTCTTCTGTTTGGTGTGATCTAACATACGTCTCAGCTCCTGAACTTAAGTGGAAGAGCATAGTTTATAGAATGCAAATAATTCATGTAGAGCTGCTGAGCAACACCTCTTAGTACTGCCAGAATAAGTGGTTCTCGTATCTATGCCTCTTTTCCCCTTGGTAATGTATCAAGACTCTCTCTGAAGTGTAAATCTCACTTATAGTATGTATAAGTAGCAATTGTGAGAAAAATTGCTACTTATATAGCAGCATGTGGCCGTTTAAAGGGCAGACACTCTAGGCATGGATTGGATGGGCCTTCAAGGTATACTTGTGTGACATATGCCATGAGAGCAATATGCATTTGCCTCTAATCTCACTGTCAACCATTATACATGCTTCAAGTCATGGATGGCCGCTGGCTACGTTATTTTGAACTGAGGCATTGGGAAATGCTTAAGGGGGGAATTGTGCTCATCTCTGAGGTTGAATACCGCCTCCTTTTGCCATAAATTTCCTTTTCAAAGCGTGACTCCTTAATCGGCTTCTCATGTAAGTGGTGCTACTCACACTTAGGTGGAAAAATCACATCTTATATGTGTGTGTAGTTCTGTCTTAACCTCTTAGAAATGAAGTTCTTTAAAAAAAAAATAATAATAATGGCCTGTACATGCTGCTTTGGCACTATCAGTATTTTATAAAGGGCTCTGCATTCATCAAACCTTTTATAAAATGTTAGCATGTTCTGAACCTGTGAATCTAAATCTGTTTTCTATTCAAGATGACCTATTTAAAGTTGTCCTCTTACTGTCTTGAAGCAAGTTGGGCGTGAAAAGTTTTCCTTCATATCTTCTCTTCTAATACTAGTATGAATGAACTAGAATTTCAATCTGAGCTTATGTGGCTAAATGAGTCTTTAGGAAAGAGATCTGCGATGGCCATAATTCAGTTATCTCCACCATTGAGGAGTAGATGGTGTGAAGGAATGTGGTCAGTCTGTGTATTCCACCGATTAGCAGAAAAGGGCACTTACATTTTGTATTTAATTTTTCTCCTTCAAACAGGAGGCTCAGAACCTGCAATGCCTGATGTAAGTAGTCTTGAATTATTGTTGCATATTTATGGTATTTATCATAATGATTTGATCAGAAACATATGTGCTGCAGGCAGGTTATTCCATTTACTGGTCATCACTTATGTAATACTTGTATGTTTTTAAAGGTCAAGTTGAACTGTTTGTGTACATTGTTTGACAAATTTTCTTAACTAGACAAGTGGAAAGTTTTGCAAATGTTTCAAGCAATTTAATAAAAAGAAAATGTACAAAGTCTAATCCAAGTTTGCAGACTTGATATCTGATTTCATGATTCAGCACCTAATTAAATTACCAATCCAAACTTATGCTTCACCCAAGCCAAAGAGAAATTCAAGGGAGTAGGTATTAGAATGGTAAAAGTTGGTCTTTTACTGCACCTTAATTTTACCATTGGAGGAACTAACTTGCACAAGCAGTGTTATTTTGCCATTCCAGTCTGATATCTCCTTTCCTCTGAAGACCCTCTCACCAATCATCCCATAGGCCCCTTTGGGCCTACACAGTGGTGTAGTAAGAGTGAGAAGCTCCTGGGGTGGTGGCACCTCTCCCTCGCAGTGTGCGCTCCTATGCCTTTCCCTGTATCTTTTTGGTGCGCTCTCTGACGTCACTTTTTAGGTGTGGGTTCCGGTAGTGACGTCATAGAGAGTTCCAAAAAGGTACGGGAAAGGCAAGGGGCGCTTGTGGCAAAGAGAGGAGCGGGGTGGAGCGATTGGTGTGGGCAAGCGAGTGAGCGTAGAGTTAGCAGGTGGGAGTGAAGGGGAGAAGGGGTGGCAAAATGGCAGGCCTTCTCCTTCCCAGTGCATTCTGGGAAGGAGGCCTAAGACTCCAATTGGCCCAGGTGCCTAAAACCCTTCCTATGGGAGGGGCCTTAGGCATCTGGGCTAATAGGAGCCTTAGGCTCATCCCTGGTGCATTCCAGAATGCACTGGGAAGGAGAAGGCCCGCCATTTTGGAGTGGTGAGCCTACCGGCTGGAGAATGTATACATTCCTCCAGCCGGACTTTCATCTTAAAAGGTGTGTGTTGGGGGGGGGGTTCTACCAGATAGGGGGATCTGGAGGGTCTATAAGTGGGGGAGGCTCTGAAGGGGGGTATCGCTGGGTAGGGGGGAAGCTACAGGAGAGGCTGGCAGGGGAAGGGGAGGGCATCCCTCCTGCCATGGACATTTGTGGGGGGTTCAGGGATGGCAGCAAGAGGAAGTGGGCATCCCTCCTTCCAGCTGACTTCGCAGCTGGGGGTTCCCTGCCAAAACCACTCAGCTGATTGCGGCAGGGAGATTGCCTTACTGTGAATATTGACCAGAGTGATGATAGGTTGTTCCTGGCCTGTATCATCTGGGAAAAGGAAAATTCAGCCTTAGAAATGAAGTGTAGGCAAGACTTTGAAAAAATCTACCTTTAGTGAAAATCTGTGGCAAAGCTCTACCTCTTCTACACTACAGTATTTACACCTCTCCATAACTCCTTTCTTTCATGAATGTTAATACCACGTAAGGTCAAGATAGTGGAACAGTTATGGTGGAAACTGGCTTGATCAAGCATAATATGACAGAAAATAAGCAAAAAGTATACAGATTCTAAAATATATATACTGTATTTATTTAATTTCTTCTTGTGACCATTATAGCTTCCGGTTCCATCTATTAGTGTGTCAAACCGCTGGTCTTGGGATCCAGAAGAAGAGAGGAGGCGGCAAGAAAAATGGCAGAAAGAACAAGAACGTATGCTGCAGGTACTTGGGAAGGATGTTATTGGTTGGTTAGTTTTAGTCCTTCATTTGGGCTAAAGCATTATGCATATATTAGTATAAAATAAGGCTGTGCATTGATTTTAAAAATGTTAATCACATGGTTAATTGCAATTAAAATTTTTAGTTGCATGATTAATCGCATAAAGCGCTACCTCACATTTCCTCATATAGTGCAGGATGTAGATAACAGATGTAAATTCTCAAAGCTGACACATTTCAAGTCAATAGTCCCATGGAAGGTAGGAGGGGCCATACGGTGGGGAGGAGGAGAGACGCAGTGTTAATGTGTGTGTGAATTTTTAATGCACGTTAAACATTTAACACATTAATTACATTAACACTTTAAATGTTCAGCCCTAGTATAAAAAACATCAAAAGGGGTAGCAGAAAATGATTCACATGTGCTGGCCTATATTGCTAAGGCTATGATCAACTAGCAACCACAAGTCTTGACCTCATAGGATATCATGCCTTATCTTAGTCAATTATTGTAGTGTAAAATTTTCTCCACTGTAGTTGATCAGAATATATCCCCGATAGCTGATCCGGTGCAAAGACCTACCGCCCTCCCAATTGTCTTTATTGAAACTGTATTTTGTTGGTTGAGATTATGTATGTTTTTAAATTTATAACCACTCTCTATGAGGGTAGTGACTTGTCTATGAGGGATTTCACCTTGAGAAAGCATTTAAATTTATAACCTGCATAGAATGGTTGGACAGGTCATGCTATGAAAAAAATCTGAGAAAAAATATGTGGTAATGGTTTGAGTTATGATACGGTATGCAAACTTAAGGTTTAGTTTAGTTTCATTGCTGCCTTAGATAGTTGCCTAGTCTTGCTTAGTGGTTGGGTGGTCCTGCCTGGTAGGATAATAGTTATACTGGTTTCCTTGCCCACCACGTGATGAAGTTTTTCATGCATTGCTTGGGTTTGGTTGTCTCCTCCCTCAAACTTGGTGGCCTGTAATAGGGCCAATTTAAAGTGGATTTTGTCTTGTATAGTCAGTTATTGTACTCCTCTTCAGTTCTATGACCTAGGTGGATGCTCATATAAGTTACTGTACTTAATCTAATGCCCTGTTTCCACCCTATCCCTCAGGTCTTAATCACCAAGCATTCAAGTAGTATAAACAGCTACCCAAACTGGTGAAGCTGCTGTCCAAATATCTAGCTGCCTATGTTTTGGTTTCTGGGGAGTTGTAACTTGTTCCCACATGGGTGGTAGTGTCGATAGGTGGCATGTCCTTTGTTTCTTTTGGGTTCTCTTTATCTCTGTGTGGTGGTGAAGAAATGAGAAGTTAGATGTTTGCAGTAATGCTCCCTCCCAGTCCTCTTTCTAATTCTGTACTGTAGCCTCTGTGTTAGCTTTGCCCAGACATGGTGGTTGGGAAGAAAAGGTCACATGACCTTGCAATAGACTCTTTAGGCAATCTGAGGACTCTTGAGTATCTTTTCAGAGTAAACTAAGATATTTATGATTGGGTGGTTCATGTCTCAGGGAGGAGATTGCTTCCTAAAATGAAATATATATTACTCCCAGGTGTGTAATAAACCATATTTACTATTTGCTTTCTGGTGGTTGAAGGTATTTTTATTTTGCTATGCGCCTTTTCACACACTTGGGTTGTAATTACAACCCTACATGCTTCCTGGCACGTATATTAATGACCTTTTTTGTAAATCATGATTTTGAAAACCGAGCTGAAACCATATCAACATGATGGAAGTGCTGTGTGCAAGGGTACTGGATGTAATTTTACAGCCTGGCTTCTGTTTCTTGTTTTGTCGCCTTATAAGTGGAAACACAAGATCTCATTTACAATGGCTGATAGATTATACTTCTTTTAAAAATAGATCCATCTGACATGATGTTTTGACACACATCAGCAGACGAAGCATTTCACAAAAATATATGCAATAATTTCAGGTTAAATTGTTCTATAAAGGAGGAATTTCTGCAAACCTTACTGTGTTAGAGGCTACTCCTGACATAGGAGCCAACATTTTCAAAACTATGTTTGACTTTTTGTATTATATTTATTGAAAATTCTAATAAACATTATTGAACATAAAAAAAAAACTATTGGGAGTGCTAAATCTAATGGAAATTACCTCTCTCTAGACACTGAATATGTTTATTCAATATTCAAGCACCCCAAATACTGTTGGCATGAATCCTGCCCCTAGTTCACCCACATGCTCCTCCCTCATTTCCACAGTTCCACTTTCTTTTTGTCAAGAAACTAATGGCTGGATGCTGTAAAACTGCCTTTAAGATCCTGTGGGTTGCTGTGTTGCCAGTAAATTGTCCAATTGGAAAACAACAATCAATGTTGAAAACAATTTCACATGCAAATGATTTTGCAAAGGTCTGCCATAATCCCATCCAATCAGTTGTTGGAGAAAGTGACTGACACATGCGCAGAGCCAGCAGGGGAAGCCACGAAGTAGCCTTCTGCCGCTCAGCTGTTTGAGGCAAGAAGAGGTAGGGTTTTTTATTGTTTAAAATGGCCACACATATATCATCTGCAGTCACCTAAGACCCCTCCTTATGGGAGAGTCCTTAGGTATCTGAACTAATCAGAATCTTAGGCCCCTTCCAGTGCATCCCAAAATGCACCAGGAAGAGGAAGGCACACTTTTGAAGAGGTGGGCTTCTCAGCAGGAGGGAGTGGGCATCCCTCCTGTTCATCATCTGAATAAGGTATTGGGAGTAGGGAGTACAGGTGGCCAAGGCAGGAGAAAATGGGCATTCCTCCTGCCAATTTTCATATGGGGGGGGGTCCGAGGCAGGAGAACGTAGGCATCCCTCCTGCTGATCTTCCTGGGGGAGGAAGGAGGAGGGGGATCCAGGTGGTTGAGGCAGGAGGGAGTGAACATAACTCCTGTCCTGCTTTTTTTTTTTTAGTTCAGAGTTGGGGTGGGGCCACGGCACAACTTTTTTTCTTTTTTTTAATTTTTAATGGAGACAGATACTGTGCGTGTGTAATACATGTTTATAAAATCTGTGCCCATTAAAAAAAAAAAACAAAAACTGAACCTTTTAACACTACCGGCAATTCTAGACCCGTTGGACATTTTGAATTGAAGAAATATGATCATATAACACCCTCTTATCGGATACTGCGATGGCTCTGTTTGGTCTATCTCCCAAATATATAATTGAGCTCTTATCTTTTGCAACCAATAAACACAGGAGAAATTCACATTTGAATTTTGTTTTTTTGCCTGTTAGGGGCTGCAAATTTTGAAAACATCATGAATATCTTCTGTCATATCAAGCAGCATTACGGGGTAATGACCTGGAACATCTGATTATGCTTTCTGATTCCTATGTGGAATTTAGGAGACATATAAAGTCATATTTGTTCCTGAAACATTTAGGCAACTAATTAGTATGGATATTATAATGAACCACCTAGAACAGTGTTTTTCAATCTTTTTACACCTATGGACCGGCAGAAATAAAAAAATTATTCTGTGGACCAGCATCAGTCCGTGGACCAGCGGTTGAAGAACACTGGGCTAAGTTGTGGGCCAGACCCTGCCCATCTCTACCCAATGTCCACCCCAGACCTCGCCCCCACAATAGTACTAATTACACCTTGCATGTCCCTTGTCTCATCTGGAAGCCTTCCCTCTGATGTTGCAACGTCATAGAGAAGGCTTCCGGTTCAGGCGCAGGATACCTGTAGGAGCCACTGCCCATGCTTTGTGCACTGAATCAGTTAGGAAGAGGGAGCTGGCTCGAAGATTATGCCACATTGATCGCACCGTGGACCGGTGGTTGAAGAACACTGTTTTGGGCCTGATGCACGTGCTGGCCCTGTGGACTGGCAGGAAATTTCTGTGGACCGGCACTGGTCCATGGACCGGTGGTTGAAGAACACTGACCTAGAACATTATAGTATTATTTCTAATTATTTGGTTATCTAATTTCATTTCTTAATTGTAATCTTTTTAATTCTTTGTAAACTGCATAGAACTTTATGGCCCTGCAGTATATAAATTGATTATTATTATTTTGGAGCATTAAAAATCGGTGCTTCATTTTGTGCATCATCTGGGCATCGATCAGTGTGCTCATTTTAATATTGATGAGCTTGTTGTAATCCATTTACAAATGATTATCAGAGGCTGCTACAAACCACGGGAAAGACCACGATTAGCCATTTTGGGCATTGATATCTGAAATACTTTGACCACTAAACCAGTTAAAACTGATTTAATGTTGATTGTTGAAGCCAAAGTGAGTGTTGAGCATATGGACCAAAGCTCTGCTGGTATATCTAGTACCCTCATAGCCTTGAATTCATGTTATGGTCTGTATTGTCCACCATCAATCATTAAGCAAGGAAGACAGCCAGAAGATTGAAGTAGGTACTCCTCACCATAGGCAGTAGAAGTTCAAAATAAGTCCCTTACAGGCTCTGGGAAAATGCTAGCCTTGGCAATAAACAGAGGTCTGTATGTTGTAGCACTCACAGATTCATGGGGAGAGGCACATGACAACAATACTTATCTAGAGGCCAGATTCAGGATGTAGTCTATACAACAGAGTTAGATAGTGTTGTGATGGTTGAGCTACTTGAGAGGATGGGAAGAATTTATTTATTTATTCAAATTTATAAACCGCTTAAGTCTAAGCAGTGTACATATTAAACATACATAATTATGAAAACAACACAATAGCAGGTAGTTACCAAAATATAGAAGTATTTAACAGTCCTTGCTGAACAGTCCGCTGCCTCCAATCTGCCTGCCTGGCTTAAGTCTCCATGTACAAATTCAATTGTGAATTGTTCAGTTAGTTAATTGCATTATCAAGGCTCCTACCCGATTAGCTACCGCCAAGCTCCTCCGCTGGAATTTGTCCAGTTACTAGACTCTACCCATTGCTAAGGCTCTTTCTAGACTTTAAAAAAAAAAAAAAAAATTAATTATAATAACATAATCACTACCTTAACCAGCCCCCCTGATATCCTCCTGTTTCAAACTTTCACTCTGAGATTAATAGGTCCCCCGCTCACCCTGAGCTGCCTCCTTTAATCCACCCCTCTGCTTGGAGATTTCATTTAAGCCAACCAAAAAAGCCCACCATGAAGCCACCCCTTTGGGTCCTTCTCCTCCTACTCTTCTCATCTCTCAACACCTCCCTCTGCCTGAATCCTCCCTCTCCCAACCTGCTCGACTCCCCAAATAGTCACAATATTGGCCCTGGCACCAGAATCCCCACCCTGATGCGCCCCAGGAATCATCACACCAGAAAAAACCCCTGCAAAGTCAATCCCACCTCTCTAAAGCCTGTCCCCCATGCTAACCTCCCCTGCCATGCCTCTAACTCTCTCACCCCTGTCCCGACCCTTTACTGCAACGCCAGATCCGCATGCAATAAGACTCAAATTCTGAAGGACCTCCTCGAAGACCTTGACCCTGGATTCCTGTGCATCACAAAAGACGACCTCTTCACACAAAACGAACTCTGCTCCCATGGCTACCAAGGCCTCTTCTCACCCAGAATCAATCGTAAAGGAGGTGGCCTGGCTCTCCTCTACAAATCCTTCTTTGATGTCCAGCTCCTCGAAAGAGGCTGCCACGCTTCATTAGAATATATGCTAGCCTCAGTCAATGACGAGCTCCGCCCTCACCCACTGGGCATCCTGTTATTATACCGTCCACCTATCCCTTGGTCCAATTCCTCTGACCTCGTCTTCGAGACCATAACTAACGCCTTTCTCAAATTCCAAAGATTACTATTCATCGGAGACGTTAATCTCCACCTTGACGACACCACCAGCAAGGACACGATAGAATTCAATGACTTCCTCACCTCCTTAGGTTTCTCCCCCCCCACTTTCGCTCCTACCCATGAAAAGGGGCACACCCTAGACTTCATCCAGTTCCTCGACCTCACCGCTTATAAAACGTCTGCCGAAGACATCCGTTGGGAACACGTCCCATGGTCAGACCATCTCCTAGGGGCCTTCTGCCTCCCCATCTTCATGTCTCATCTTGGATCCCCTCCCCGATCCCCCAATTCTATTACCTTCCGGAAAAAAATCTCGAGCGATCTGTTCTGGACCAAATTCCTCAACCACCTCCCCTCCATTACCAAGCTTGCAGACTCTGAAAACAATTGGCACAACTGGATCACCCTCTCCAAGTCTACCTACCACTCCCTCGCCCCCCAAACCACTAAATCCATCACCTATCCCCATAAAGCCCCTTGGTACCTTCCACTCCAAAGAGACCTGAAACAAAAATGTCGAGCCTTAGAGCGAAAATAGAAAAAATCCAAATCCCCATCTGACAGACAGGCCTGGAGAGTCAATATCAAGCTCTACACCTCAATATTAAAAAAAGCAAGGAAGAACTTCTATGGAGACAAGATCTCCAAATCCAACAACCAGAATAGCACACTGTTCAACATTTGGCGCTTCCTAACCACTAAAAATGACTCCACCCTTCTCCCCTCATCTCCTTCAGCTGAGGTCTTAGCAAAATTCTTCAATGATAAGATCTCTATCTTAAGGCGCTCCTTCCTGCCCGCAGTCTCCTACAACTCTCTGGTGCCCCCCGAACCCAACCCCACCCTAGCTGCTCTCAACCCCATCCCTCCGACAGATCCTGGACTGCCTTCGAGCTCATATCTGATTCTCAGACCCTTAAACTCTGCCTCAAGTTAAAATCATGCAATTGCATCCTGGACCCATTTCCTTGCTATCTATTTGAGAAAATCCCCACAAAGGCCATCACATCTCTTACCAAACTCATAAATTCTGCCCTATTATCAGGCCTATTCTCCACTGAAATGGGACACATCGTACTGAACCCTTTACTGAAAAAAGCTGACCTAGACCCCTCCATACCATCCAGCTATCGTCCAATAGCAAATATCCCTCTCCTCATCAAGCTGCTCGAGTCCATCATATCTACCCAGCTCTCTTCCTACTTAGAAAGATTCTCTATCCTCCTACCTTACCAATATGGCTTCAGATCCAACTTCTGCACCGAGTCCCTATTGGCCTCTCTAATCTCTAAGGTTCAGCAACTGCATTCTTGTAACAAGTTTGCTGTTCTCCTACAATTCGACCTCTCCGCAGCTTTTGACGTTGTCCACCACGACATTCTAATTTTCCAACTCTCCGAGATAGGCATTAGCTCCATAGTTCTTGATTGGTTCTCCAAATTCTTACGCTCCCGCTCTTACATGGTTAACATGAGCGGCACCTCATCCTCCCCCTGGACCCCGACTTGTGGTGTCCCACAAGGTTCACCCCTCTCCCCAATCCTCTTTAACATTTACATGTCCTCCCTGAAACTACTCCAACTATCCCCCCTTGAAACTCTTTACACTTATGCTGATGACATCCTCGTCCTCCTTGAGACCGACTCGAACCTCACTAACCTCTCTACGAACATATCCTCATGCATAACGAACCTCCAATCCTGGGCATTCACAATGCAAATGAAACTGAACGAGTCCAAAACAAAACTCCTTTGGCTCGGCCCAAAATTAGTCCATTTACCCTCCTCCATCCCATTGTCCTCCGGCTCCTCATTACAGCTCGAGTTCTCAAGCAAAGTCCTGGGTGTCACCTTAGACTCTTCTCTATCCTTCAACGACCATCTCCAATCCTTGGTAAAAAAAAATGCTTCTTTAGCCTTCACATGCTAAGGAAAGTCAGACCCTATTTTCACCAAAAACACTTCGCAGTCCTAGTACAATCCATCATCCTCTCTAGATTGGACTATTGCAATTCTATCTACCTCAGCCTAACCAAGAAAAGCCTCCACAGACTTCAGCGGATTCAGAACGCCGCAGCTAAGCTTATTTTCGCGAAAGGCAAATTCGATCACGTCTCGCCACTCCTGTCTAAGCTCCATTGGCTCCCAGTAATCCCCAGGATTCACTTCAAATGTGCGTGCCTAGCCTACAAGATCCTACATGGCATCCTTCCTGCCGTAATCCCTCTATCCTGGAACTCCCCAACCCCTACCTCCTCCAGATCGTCCCAAATTTTTAAACTATCCTTCCCTTCCACAAAAGGTATCTCCCATGCAGGCAAACTTGGTTCATCCCTCCCCTTTAGAATCACTGAGATCTGGAATAACCTCACCTCCCCGCTCCGAACCTCAAGCTCCCTCCAACTTTTCCGTAAACACCTAAAAACCTGGCTATTCTCAAAATTGTAACACTTCCCCCCTCTTAGGCCTCTCCCCCTTCCCCCACCCTTTTACACCTAACTCTTAATCTCTCCACTGTAGTTCCTCTCTCATCCTACTTCCTGTAAACCGTGCCGAGCTCTGCATCCGTGGCGAGCTCTGCATCCGTGGAGATGGTGCGGTATATAAACCCAAGGTTTAGTTTAGTTTAGTTTAAATTGGTAGAAACATTTTGATAAAACGCTATCGTAAATTTTAATCATTTACCTTCAACCTTACTCTACTCTTAAGATTGAAAACCAGGCATATCTGTAAAATCAAATCTCATTAAATTTAAAAAAAGAAAAGCATCTATAAATAGTTGCCCCAGGTAGTTCTATTCTAATTAGACACGTGGAGAGGCATAATCGAAAGAAATGTCTAAGTCCAATTTGGATGTAAAGTGCTAGCCAAAGTTGGCAGTGGCAAATTATCCATTCTCAAATTATGTCATATATATATATATATATATATATATATATATATATATATATATATATATATATATATAATTTTTTTTTTACACAAAAATCTAGCTGTACATCCAGGCATTTGATTATTGGCACTTGGACGACCTGTCTTTTAGATCGTCCAAGTGCTGACTTATATCACATTGGATTCAAAGCAGGTTACTAAAAGATATTAGCATGTGCTGTTAACAATTTAATTTTTTTTTCATTAGTTTAAAAGATCATTTGAAATCCTTATGAAATACGTCTTTAATTTTTTTACCCCAAAAAAGTAAATAGGTTGATTGTAATTTAATCAAAATAGGAATGTCACTTCAGATTTTACTAGATTTTAAAATAAGCCATCTAACAACTGTTTAAATTATATATGTTTACTGGAAGGATAACAGAATCGGAGAAGAATGAAAACATGAACTGGGTAGGTTAAAATGTGTAAGAGACGGAACATACCGGTAATCGATTTAGAGTTTTGAACACCAAGCAGGCAGTTTTGAGTTCTGGCTTATATAGGTAGCTAGGGTAGTTGATCTGTACATTACATAAGTTCAATAGGGTTACTTTGTTGTTAATTCTGTCTCACTATGGTAATTCTGCAAGAATTGAAGCCTTGACAAGTGTAGAAGAAATTCTTAAGTATCAAGAATTATCAGAGTCAAACAGGGACAATATTATTGACTGAACAACTAATCAAAAATGATCTGAGAAAAGAAATCATTTTTATTGGAATAAAATAATATACAATATATAAATATACAATAACAGATGAATATAAATACAAGAATGATGAGATGGATTATATTTCAGATATAATTATAATAAAAGAAAGAATACTCAATTACCTTCTCTCACTAATTACCCTCTCCCACTAACCACTCTCTCCCATTTTCCTTCCCAAGATTGCATAATGAAAAATTAAGGTATACCTGTTAAAACATGACTTCTTGCGGTGGGTGTCATTATATTTAAAAAAGGTGGCCAAATCACAAGAAATCTACCCTGCTTCATATCAGAGATAGACATAGCCTCCGTGAACATAAGATGTATCATACGAGCTCTCCATTGACCATAAGTCGGACCTAAAGATCTTATCCATAAATATAGGCTAGCTTTCAAACCCCAAAGAATGACTCTTTTCAAAAATCCTTTATAGCTTTTAGGTCAGTGGTCTCAAACTCAAACCCTTTGCAAGGCCACATTTTGGATTTGTAGGTACTTGGAGGGCCTCAGAAAAAAATAGTTAATGTCTTATTAAAGAAATGACAATTTTGCATGAGGTAAAACTATAGTTTATAAATCTTTCCTTTTGGCTAAGTCTTAATAATAATATTGTAATTTATAGCTAAAGAGACATATGATCAAGAAACTGTTGTATTTTACTTTTGTGATTATGACAAAAATACCGAGGGCCTCAAAATAGTACCTGGTGGGCCGCGAGTTTGAGACCACTGCTTTAGGTATTGGGTGTTGAATATCAAAAATCCAAAATAGATTATAAATGTTACAATGCCATTTTACCTGCCATATATTACTTACTTTGGAAAAGACCTCTGACCAAAAACTGCGAATCAAAGGACATTCCCAAAACATATGGGATAATGTCACTTTGGGGTGATTACATTTTAGACATGAACCCATAGCCATTAGAGGAAGATTCCGATTAAATTAGGAACTCAAAGGAGATGGGAACTGTCTTTGGGGAGGGGTGGTAGGGGGTGGTGGTATGTGAGGCGAATAAATAAATAACTTGTGCTTTTAAAATATCAATCTATATTTCAACCACATAATGTGAGAGGAGATGCCTGCAGAAACACAAGTCTTGATATTTTTATGATTTTAGAATAGCAAGATAGTGCAGGATAATTTTTTTTTTTTAAATAAAATTATATTCCAGGGTAAAATCAATTGAATAGCTATCCATGGTCCTTTAAGGCTGTAGTAGCTTGCACATGACAACATATGCTGACTTTGTGTAGAGTGAGTCCTTCAAATAGTACTTTGAAATTTACATTTTCTGGACAGGCACTTTACATGCTCTGTTTAAAGCTGTGATTGGAATACCATGCAGAGAACAATTCTGAGAACATCCTAAAAGTACTGTATTTTCTCGCATATAACGCGCGCGTTATATGTGGTTTTTACATACCGCGCATACCTTGCGCGTTATACTCGTGAGCGCGTTGTACAAAATTTTTTTTACATAGTTCCCCCCCGACGTTCGATTCACCCCCCCCGATGTCCGATTCACCCCCCCGCAGGACCGCTCGCACCCCCATCCCAAAGGACCGCTCGCACGCACCTGCACCTGCATCCCCACCCCGAAGGACCGCTCTCACGCACCTGGGGGCGGGGCCTGAGGCACATTGGCCCAACCCGACCATGTGCCCAAGGCCCCGCCCCCAGGAGGGACCTAAGGCTCCCGGGCCTATTCTGATTGGCCCAGGCGCCTTAGGCCCCACCAGTAGGCGGAGCTTTGGTACGGATGGGCCAATCCGGCCTCATTCCGTCGTTGGCTGCCTGCCGGACAGGCGGGTTTGGCTTCCGTCTGTCCGGCCAACTACAGAAAGGTACGGGGAAGGGGGATGGGGGTGTCGTGGGGGTCGGCCAGGGTGGTCGCGGGTCGGTTGGGGGGGCGGTCGGAGGTTCTTGGGGGGGCGGTCGTTGGGGGGAGGGGGGGTTTGCTTCGAGGGCAGGAGGGCCTGGGATCCCTCCTGCCCGTAATGTAGTGCGGGGTGGGGGTAGGGGGTTGCCGTGGCCAGGAGGGTTTGGGCTCCCTCCTGGCCTGAACAAATAGCAGGGGGGGGGTCGCAAGGGCCAGGAGGACTTGGGCTCCCTCCTGGCCTGATATTGTTGGGGAGTCGGCGGGGCAAGAGAGCTTGGGCTCCCTTTTGCCCCGATCGTGTTGGGGAGTCGGGAGGGCAAGAGGGCTTGAGCTCCCTCTTGCCCCGATCGTGTCGGGGGTGCCGCGGTTGGCTGGGGCAAGAGGGCTTGAGCTCCCTCTTGCCCTGATCGTGTCGGGGAGTCGGGGGGGCAAGAGGGCTTGAGCTCCCTCTTGCCACGATCGTGTCGGGGGTGCCGCGGTTGGCTGGGGCAAGAGGGCTTGAGCTCCCTCTTGCCCCGATCGTGTCGGGGAGTCGGGGGCGCAAGAGGGCTTGAGCTCCCTCTTGCCCCGATCGTGTCGGGGGTGCCGCGGTTGGCTGGGGCAAGAGGGCTTGAGCTCCCTTTTGCCCTGATCGCGTCTCGTGTCGGGGAGTCGGGACCGCCAAGAGAAAGCAGCAGGACACCGGTAGGAGCTTGTACATGATGGGGGGGTCGGGAGGCTGTGGGGGTGCGAGCGGTCCTTCAGGGTTGGGGTGCGGGTGGGAGTGCGTGCGAGCGGTCCTTCAGGGTGGGGGTGCGAGCGGTCCTGCGGGGGGGGGGGTGAATTGGACTTCGGGGAGGGCATCAGGCTTTCAGGGTGGGGACAGGACTTCAAGGGGGAGAGGAGAGTCGGGGCGGGGGAAAGGAGAGTCGGGGTGGCCAGAGGAGAGTCGGGGCGGGCGAAAGGAGAGTCGGGCAGCATGCGCGGTATACGGGTGTGCGCGGTATATAAAAATTTCTGTACATAAATTTGTGTTTTTTGCGCGCTATACCCGTGTGCGCGTTTTACACGGGTGCGCGTTATCTACGTGAAAATACGGTATTCCCTCCATCAATACCTTATGGTCATCTCATCAGTAATATCTGTTCTGAAGATACTTGTGTTTAATCACTAGGAAAAGTACAGACGTGAACAAGAAAAACTGCAAGAAGAGTGGCAGCGAGCTCAAGAAGAAGCCAAAAAAGAGAGTTCCCAGAATGCGGATCAGGTAGAGCTTTTATATTTTACTCTACAGCTTTCTAGGGTCTCTTGATCTCAGTGGGGGGAAACAGGTCAGAGGTAGGAGTGTCTCACAGATTTGACTCCGGCTATTTTTCATTGAGGGAGGTCCAGGCCTTGCCTTTGTAGTTAGGGATAAATTCTGTATCAACAGATGAAGATATGATTGGATATATATGTAACATTGGGAGGAGGGGGGAGATTTTTAGTTTATGGGTATTTTTGGTTTGTGTTTTTAAGGAAAGAGTGTATATGAAGTCCTATGGACTCTGTTACCCTAAGGCTTGTTGATGGCCAGAGGAAAGCAATCTTTCAGGACTCTAACTTTGTGGGTTTTACAGTGGTAAACATTACTGAAAAGTAACCCCTCCCCCTCAAAAAATTCAAGTGAATGCTGACTTGGTTGTGGAAAATTAAATGTACTGAAAAATAAATAGGATGGTAGAAGTAATATTACAACACATAAGAATCAATCAGAAATGTTCTTGGTATATTGCAATCACATGGATCTCATGAAAAAGAAAAAAAAATATTGAATGATCATAGTGGGCTCAGATCTTGTGGGATCAATCACCCAGATCCTGATCCAGCCAGGTTCAGGTGAGCACCTGAATTTCCCAGTAAGGGTAATGGGCTTTGATATACCGCCTTTCTGTGGTACAATCAAAGCAGTTTGCATTTATTATATGCAGGTACTTTCTCTGTCTCTGCTGGGCTCACAATCTAAGTCTTTGTACCTGGAGCAATGGAGGGTTAAGTGATTTACCTAGACTCATAAGGAACTGGGAAGCGAATCCAGCTTCCCAGGTTTTCAGTCCACTGTGCTCTTAGGCTGTTCCTCCACTCCTAACTTCTACTGCTTTTCTTTTGCACTGTACAGGCCTTTTCTTTAGCTGACCAACACCTTCACATAAATCTGTGCTTGTTTTCTTTACCTCAAGAGAATAATTGTGATACAGTTTAAGCTCCACACCGTAGATTGTTTTCTTTTCCCAAGCCCTAGGTCTTTCTCTATCCTATTGACCAACTCCCTAATGCCTGGAGACTCCTCCCTCAGCCCTGGCACACACACACTAACTCAAAGGAAGGTATCAGGGGATTACTACGACTTTTTTCTTCTCCTGTGTTAACTTATTACATTGCAGAGCCTGTGAAAACTCTGAAGCTCTTTCAGTAAGGGGAAATGTGTTGATCTTGCATCTGTTGTGTATACTTGGTTAAACAAAATGAAAAGGAAACCATTGTTTTTAAGTATAATGTTGCAATCAAGGGTCTGCACTGAAAAATAAAACCTGTGGCAAAACTATAGATTTTGTATTGCGGAGCTTGCTTGCTTGCGTTTGACATAAATTTCCATGACAAAACTAGATGCCAGCTCAGTATCTGGAAGGTCAGTAAAGAATTCCCACTTGTGCCCAAAATTTGGACATAAAACAAAATTCTCAAGAATTTTAAAATTGGATTTTCTTTTGTGCAGGAATATATGCTACAGAAACCGAGTGCCATGACAGCATCTGTGCCGGTATTTTCCAGCTGGAGGACAAGCAGGGATGAAATCCCCCCCAAACCAATCAGCACCAGGAGGGAGGAAGAGGAGAAAGGGGCACAGCAACAGAAAAATGAGTGGCACAGAGAGGAAGAGGCTTTTCAACTGGAGCAACAGAGAAAAAGGCAGGAAGAGCTCCAGCATGAGAAAGAAAGGAAGGAGAGAGAGGAAAGCAGGCGACGGTACGAGGAAGAGCAGCAGAGGTATCGGGAGGAAGAGGAGCAAAGGAAATGGCAGCACCAGGTGGAGACAGAGAGGGATCAGCCAAGGCGTATACAGATGTATCAATTCCAGAGGTCTGTACCTCAGAATAAGTCATGAGTCCTTTATCTGCATTTTTTAGATTCTTGGCCTGTTAAGTTATTTGTTGATACTCTGTTACTTAAGCCTCTTGGAATATTTGTTCTTGTTGTTTTGTAAAGGAACATGCATAACTGACTTTAATCATGGGTGTGGTCTTGTTTGCCAGAGAGAGTGCTGTCATCAACAGCAAGAAGGAGTCAGGTTCAGGAGTAGTTCAGGGATTCATTTATTAGCAAGGCAAAGTATAAATATCTTGGAAAAAAAGCCATGGGAGTAGGCAGTGGCACAGTGAAGGTAGGAGGCGCCTGGTGCGGTGGCACCACCACCCCCGTTCCTGTACCTTTTAAAATCTTCTCCAGCGTTAGCAACTTCTCCGGCCTATTGCTTGCACCAGTGTTGGCTTTCCCTCTGACGTCACTTCCTGGCCCTGTGATCTGGAAGTGATTTCAAAGGGGAGCCAACGCCAGCAGCAGGCTGGAAAAGTTGCTTGCGCTGGCAAAGATTTAAAGAGGTGGGGGTGGGCAAGGGAGGTCATGAGTATGGCATGGGGGGGTGGCAAAGAGGTGCTGGTGCCCCCCCCACCAAGACGGCACCTGGAATTGACCCCCCCCTCCTTACTACACCACTGAGTAGAGGATACCTGGGGGTGAGAGAGTAAAACTCAAGACTGAGAAGCCTGAAGGGCCTTGCAGTGTGTGTGTGCATTTTTTTTTCTGGCTATACGCAGGTTGGAATCAGTTATAGAAGGCTTGTTGTAGTTGGCTATCTCAGGATCTGTCCTTTTGTCACTATTTCCTCACAGGTGGTCTTTAATTGTCTTGTGTACTGACAGAATAAAACTTCAGCAGTTTCTTGCAAGGGAGTAGCCTGATAAGAACAATGGCCTTAAAAACCAGAGAAGCCAGGGTTTAAATCCTGCAGAAGCTCCTTGTGACCTTGGACAAGTTGTTTCACACCTCTGTCTCTGGCACATATTTTGGGGGTAATGCTCTAAGGAGGGCGCCAACATTTAGGTGTCAATAATAGGTATAAATGCACGTGACATCATCGCATCGACGTCCGCATACTTCCAGATGCCCTCGAGCCATGGCCACCACATGTAGTAGGCCACGGCTTCGCAAAGTTTGTGAGATACTGTTTTAAAGCTATAATATTGGAAGGTTTTATGCAACTGATCCTGGGCGCTTTAAAACTTGCTCATGTAGCTGTCTCGTAAGATTTTTGTCCTGTTTTTTCCATAATACTTTGCTTTTATGACCAGGATAGTCAAATTTTGCAAGTTGCCTATTTAAAACATGAAAATGGCAAATGTTCATCTCTTCATTCTTATAAAGTCATAAAAAGCAACATATGAATCATAGTTGACATGTATTTGTGTTGAAGTTAATCAAAGATAACTACACAAGATTTAGAAAGTGAGTAATTTTTTGAGATTTGCAATTATATTGTAAGTCACTTTCACAAATCAGCCCCCAGATGTAGTCTCCCATCATGTTCGCATTATGTTGTCCTTGGTAGCAGTGTTTGAAGGTCCAGTATATCCTCGTGGAAGTGCCCACCTTGTTCCTCTGAGTACGATCACATGTTCTTGAATGTCTCAAAATGAGCATCAAGGAAATGGACTTTGAGAGGCATCCTACAGCCCATTTTATTGTAATTCTTCACCAGATTCTCAACCTAGTCCATGTGGTTTTCAGCCTTGTGATTGCCCAGGAAGCCCTGAACCACTGTGGCAAAGCTGTTCTAACCGCTTTCTCCTTTCTGGTTAGCTTCTTCAAAAATTCTTTGCATTCCAGGATCATCTTTATCTGTGATTTGCTGAAGACACCAGCTTTGACTTATGCCTCAGACAGATTAGGAAATAAGTCTTGAAGGTACTTGAAGGCTGCCAGCTCTTTATTTAGAGCTCTGATAAATTTTCATTAGGTCCAATTTGATGTGCAGAGGTGGCATCAGCATCTTACAGGGGTCCACCAGTGGTTCCCATTTGTTGTTGTTTCTTCCCACAAAGAACTCAGTCCGTTGTGGCCAGTTCCACCTTTGGTAGTGTGCCTTTGTGTCCCTGCTGTCCCAAAGGCAGAGATAGCAGGGAAATCTGCTCCAATAACCTAGATGCCTTAGAATTGATGACTTTATTCAATGATCTAAACCTATCCCCATTAATCACTTCTCCAACTCACAGAGCAGGACACATGTTCGATATGATCATAGTTCCTAAACCTGCAGCTACTCTTTACTCTCTGATTCTTAATAACCCCGTGCCATGGTCAGATCATTCTTTACTTATCTTTTCACATTCTTGGTTATCTTCAATCCCTCTGTCTGGCACCACGCAAATTAGCTCCAGGGACTATTCAAAAATAGATGACTCTTCCATTTCCTCCTCCTTTAAGTGTAAGTACAAAATTACTACTGATACAACTCTGGACGAACTCATGGCAGAATGGAATAGTTCCCTAACTGTACTCCTAGATGAACTTGCCCCTCTTCAAACTAAATCTTTTACCTCTCGACAACTCAAAAATCCATGGTACTCACCTGAACTCAAGCTTAATTGCGTACCTTAGAGAGAAAGTGGAGGCACAATAAATCCTAGATTACTCTACACCAATACAAACAACACGCAGATTACTATAAATCAAAAATAATATCAGCAAAATCACTTTATTACTCAAAGCAAATCTCTAAAGCTAGGAATACAGAGACCCTTTATCGAATTGTGCGCTCCCTGACTACAAATAATCAAAAACAAAGCAATTCTCTTCAATTACCTTCAGCTCAAACTTTGGTTACTTTTTTTTTTACAGATAAAATTCAGAAGATTAGAGCCACATTTCATTTCTCAGCTCAGCCCAACTTAGCTACCACTTCTGCCCCCGACTCTCAATCTACTAATCTACTTCTTTCCAAATGTTCTCATTTTAAAATCTCATCCCTTTCAGAGATTCAACGTATCATTACCACTATGAATATAAAGGGTTCCAGCACCGAGGTCATTCCATCATTCATTCTGAAACAACACTTTTCTATTTTTGGTCTCCACATACTAGACTTTGTATCCACCACTTTACTTCAAGCACTTCTCCCAAACTCTGGAAAGAGTCTACCCCTCTGTTAAAAGACTTCAAAATCAGTGTAGCTGAAGTGTCTAACTATCGTCCGATTTTCTAATATTCCATTTCTGGCTAAAATCACCAAAAAGATTGTATTTTCTCAGCTTTCAGAATTTGTTGAAAGCACAAATGTACTACACCCAAACCAAACTGGCTTTAGAAAGCACCACTCCACGGAACTTTCATTAATAGGACTTACTACCAACATCCTATATAACCTTGACCATTATAACTGTGTAGTACTAACTTCTACAGTATCAAATGCTGATGATAAATCCAGAGATCATCAACTTCTGATTAACCGACTTGAGGAAATCGGCATATCAGATCAGGTCTTAAACTGGTTTATCTCATATTTTAAAGACCGCACATTAAAAGTATCATTTAACAACCACACCACAAACACATTTCCTAATAACTTTGGTATACCTCAAGGCTCTATTCTGTCCCCTCTTCTTTTCAATATTTTCCTGGCTCCTCTGATTATGCTTGGGCAGTCCGTCGGCTTCTCCGTCTTTGCATATGCCGATGATATACAATTAACACACCCAATTGATCTCGTTAGCATTGATGACATTCTTACTATCAATGAAAAATTGTAAAAAATAAGTGATTGGCTCTACACTAATATGCTCTCTCTTAATGTAAACAAGTCCAAGTTCATGATCTTCCCATTCAGGCATGGCCAATCTCTACTCTCGCCCATTGAATTTAGGCCCACTCCAGTTCAGTCAGTTAAAACCATGAAGCTTTTGGGGATTACTCCTAGATGAGAAACTTGTTTCATGATCACATTAGCTCAGTCATAAGGAAAGGTTTTCACCGTCATTTGCATGATTCGCTGTCTTGCAAAATATCTAGACCAAGCCTCACTTAACATTCTTACTCATTCTTTGGTAATCTCTTGCCTAGATTATGGCAATGCCCTATTTAAGGGAATCACAAAAATGGAAATTTGACGTCTCCCAGATTATTCAGAATACCGCTGTCAAAATTATCTTCAACGCAAAAAAAATTGGACCATGTTACGCCTTTGATGGTCATAAGCAGTACCGCTATATAAATTTTTATTAATGAATCTGCTTCCCTGGTTCTCAGGACACTGCACTAATCATTAGGCTACTACTCTGTTTTGGCTAATGTCATAAGACAGACAGACAAACAAAAGAGGCAGGATTTGAAACTTGGTTTCCCTGGTTCTTAGCCTGCTGTTCTAACCACTAGGGGGTAAATTCTGTTTTTGAATACTAGCACAAACTGGTATCAAGGCACCTTAAATCTAGTCACTCACATGTATATTAGTCATTCTCTCCAACCCATGAAAAGGGGCATACACTAGACTTCATCAGTTTCCTTGATCTTACCGATTACAAAACTTCAGCCGATGACACTCGCTGGGAACACGTCCCTTGGTCCGACTACTTCTTAGGGGCTTTCTGTCTCCCCATTTTCATGTTGCACCTTGGGGCCCCACCCCGTATCTCAAATTCCATTACCTTCCGCAAAAAAATTATGAGCGAATTGTTCTGGACCAAATTTCTCAACCAATTCTCCTCCGTTCCTAAGCCTGTAGATCCAGAAATCAATTGGCACAACTTCGAGACCACTAACACTCCCTCACCCCACTCTCCACTAACACCGTTTCCTACTCCCGTAAGGCCCCGTGGTACCTTCCATATCACAGAGAACTGAAACAGAAATGTCAAGTTCTGGAGCGCAAATGGAAAAAAATCGAAATCCCCTACAGATAGACAGTCCTGGAAGATCAATATTAAGTTCTACAATACAGTACTAAAAAAAGCAAGGAAGAACTTCTACGATGATAAAATCTCCAGATCCAACAACCAGAGCAGTACATTGTTTAACATCTGGCGCTCTTTAACCTCTAAAAATGACTCCACTATGCTCCCCTCCTCTCCATCAGCCTACGATCTAGCAAAATTCTTCAACGAAAAGGCACTACCTTAACCTTTTCCTATCGTGTGTCCCAGATGACAGGACATTCCAAAAATGTTATTGCCATTGTGGATAAATAGTCTGTATGGACTAATAAAGAGCCAGAAACACAAAATATTTGAATTTACAGACTTGACTTATTTACATTATGTTTACAATAGCCATAAATGATAACGGTGAATAATACAAAACTTGGCTAAAATAATTACGATTGGAACCAGCGTAACGTAAAATTTATTATGATAGGAAAAGGTTAAGATGCTCCTTCCCACCTGCAGTCTCCTACAACTCTCTGGTGCCCACCGACTCCAATCCTACCCTGATTGCCTCCAACCCTACCCAGTCGACAGATCCTGGACTGCCTTTGAGCACATATCCGAATCCCAGGTCTTTAAACTCTGCCTCAAACTGAAATCCTGCAACTGTACCTTGGACCCATTCCTCTCCTATCTATACGAGAAAATTCCCGCACAGGCCATCTCATCTCTTACCAAATAAACTCTGCCCTACTATCGGGCCTATTTTCTGCAGAAATGGGACATATTGCCTTGACCCCACTACTGCAAAAAGCTGATCTAGACCCTTCCACACCATCCAGCTATCGCCCAATAGCTAATATTCCTCTTCTGACCAAGATGCTAGAGTCCATCATATCTACCCAACTCTCATCCTATTTAGAGAGATTCTCCATTCTCCTACCTTATCAATATGGCTTTAGACCCAACTTCAGCACTGAATCCCTATTGGCCTCATTAATCTCAAAGGTTCAACAACTTCATTCTCGTAATAAGTTCACTATTCTTCTACAATTCGACCTTTCGGCAGCTTTTGACGTTGTCCATCATGATATTCTAGTTTTCCAACTTTCTGAGATATAGGCATTAACTCCACAGTCCCAGACTGGTTCTCAAAATTCTTACGTTCCCGCTCTTACACTGTTAACATGAATGGCACCCCATCCTCCCCTTGGAAACCGATATGTGGAGTCCCGCAGGGCTCACCTCTATCTCCTATTCTTTTCAACATCTATATGTCCTCCCTGAAACTCTTCCATCTATCCCCCCTAGAAACACTTTACACTTATGCTGATGACATCCTTGTCCTCCTCGAGACCGACTCAAACCTCACTAACCTCTCTGAGAACATATCCTCATGTATAACGAACCTCTAATCCTGGGCCCACACCGTACAAATGAAACTGAACGAGTCCAAAACGAAACTATTTTGGCTCGTCCCAAAATTATACCAACTACCCACCCTCATCCCACTGTCCTCTGGCCCCACACTGCAGCTTGAGTTCTCAAGCAAAGTTCTGGGCATCATCATTGACTCTACACTGTCCTTCAATGACCACCTCAACTCCTTGGTAAAAAAATATGTTTTTTCAGCCTTCACATGCTGAGGAAAGTGAGATCCTGCTTCCATCAACAACACTGTGCTGTCCTTGTACAATCCATCATCCTTTCCAGACTGGACTATTGCAACTCTATCTACTTAAGCCTAACAAAGAAAAGCCTTCAAAGACTCCAGTGGTTTCAGAATACCGCGGCTAAGCTAATCTTCGCAAAAAGTAAATTTGACCATGTCTCCCCGCTCCTGTCTAAGCTTCACTGGCTGCCAGTAATCTCCAGGGTTCACTTTAAATGTGCCTGCTTAACTTTCAAGATCCTACACGGCATCCTTCCTCCCCTTATTCCACTTTCTTGGAATTCCTCGAATCCTAATACCACCAGATCCACCCAAAAATTGAAACTATCTTTCCCCTCATTAAAAGGCATATGCCATGCAGGAAAATTAGGGACATCCCTCTCCTTCAGAATCACAGAACTCTGGAATAATCTTACCACCCCACTTCGGAATCTGGGCTCCCTCCAACTTTTCCGTAAACATCTGAAAACTTGGCTATTCTCAAAAATATAATACTTCCTCCCTCTTTGGTATACTAAGTCCCTCTAAACATTCTTTATACTAAGTCCTGTAACCCTTCATTGGAGTTCCTTTTTCTATTTCAGTTCCTGTAAACTGTGCCGAGCTCTATGATTGTGGAGAAGATGCGGTATACAAACTTAAGGTTTAGTTTAGTTTAGTATATACCTGACATAATTGAACACTTAAATATGGCAAAGACAGGTGTAAGTGGCAACACTGTCAATGCCCTTCCTATGATATGTCCATGTTAATATCCCCTTTGAGTGTGTGCATATCCTTACAGAATAGCAATGAGCTGCTTTATGCACATAAATGTAAACTTAATCCATAAAAGTGTAGATATTCTGTCCATTCACATGTACAACTGGCACTTAAAAGGAGGGGGTCCCCAGTTGTAGAATTGCTCTTTGATTGACTGCTCCACTCCAAGTGCAGTAATTGCTCAGCTTTTGGAAAACTAATATGAAACTCTCTAGGGGCTGTTATAAAAAAAAAAGGAAAACCATTATTTAATCTTTAATTTTGTCATTGTTTTAAATTTAGGATATGATTCTATACCTTCTGAGTTTGGATTTTATACTTTATATATTTGTTCTTCTGTAGGCCTAGTAACTCCAGAGATCTTGATGAGATGGACAGCTATGCTTCAGATAGGTGAGTAGCACCCTGTGTATATAACTTGGTGTCAAGATGGAAATAGTTTCAGTTGGAAAGCAAGAGTAAGTGAAAGGATAGAAATGTGAACATACAACACCTCCTCATCCTTTTGTGAGGAGTCAAATGCATATAATGTAGTGAGAATTTAGCTTTATGACGTGGGGGAGTCACATACAAAGGCAAAAACATTTTTGAGTAGAGGGTGCCAAAGTGTAGAGCAAAATCAATGCATTATGGGGAAAGAAGCACTTGTTGGGATGCTGTAAAGTCCAGTGGTTCCCAAACCTGTCCTGGAGGACTACCAACCAGTCAGATTTTTAGGATATCCGTAATGAATGCACACAAGACAAGTCTGCATGTCTTCATCTCCATTATATACAAGTCTCTCAGTTTGTTGCTGCTGATAGATTCTGGTTTGGACATCTCGTCCATGTATGCTGCTTTTATACATGCTGTATAATGAATAAACACTTGTGTTTAGGATAAAGTGGAAAACCAAACAAAAACAGCAGACAATGTACACAATGCAGGCAAAAATTTATTATTCCAAAGTTAAAATGCAGTAATATAAAAACCTTTTTACCAACCAAGGGACTCAACACGGTCCGTGTTTCGGACAACATGCCTTCGTCAGGGGTCCTAGTAAATAAAATGCAATACTGAAATAATATGGACAATATTGGCAATATTAAAAACTAAAGAACTTAGTGAAATAAAAAACTGAGTGAAATGAAAAGATGGTGTTATCATGCCATGCTTGAAGGAAGTGTGATCATGTGACAAAAAAAGAAAGAATGATATATATTAGAAAACCACAATACAAAATAAAAATAATAAAAATATATAATAAATGAAAATAATTTACTAAACACAAGGAAAGGAACATGCAGTGAACCAAAGATAAATAAAAAATATAAAAGTCAACACTGAAAGAACAGAAAACAGAAGAACGTGACACAGGGGTAACAAGTGAGACTCTGTTAGCAAAAGGTGCCGAATTCGTAACATTGTTTTGTGATGAGAGAGCACCTACCATGGTAAACAAGGTATAAAATATACCTCAAAAAATGAAGATAACAACTATCATAAAAAGCATAAAAACATAACATCATATAAGAGCATGATATAAATATATGGCCAAGAATTAAAATATAAATCCTTCAATAAAATCAAACCATACTGAAAAGAAATGAAGGTAACAGTTATCATAAAACATAACACCATATGAAATGTGTAACCTAAAGATCAAATAAAGTGGATAAAGTGGAGCCATGACCAGATGAAGCTCCTGAAGACGCCTATTGGCGAAACACAGAACTGTTAGGCTTTACTATTTGAACAATGAAGAAACTTGACTGTTGAGAACTAGCAAGAGAACAAATGGACAGATGGAAATTAAGCGAACTGAGAGTTCACTCAACCAAGAAGTGTTTATAGTTCAGGCACATTGATGTTATTGTTGCACCCGGCTATACGGGGGAACATCCCATGGATTTTTATAAGTATTGTTTTTAAAGGGTTTGTGCAAACTGGGGGGCTTTGTATATGTGAAGCGTGTATGAAATGTGAGGTGGTTTATTAACAATATAAATATATGACATTATTAATTAATTAATGAAATGAGTATTTAATAAAAAAAATTTAATAAGTTGGTAAAATTTATGTGAAAAGCTTTTTATTTTAGGATTTTATGCATATTCATTGGAGATATTCTGAAAATCTGACTAATTTGTGGACCAATGGGACAAGTTTGATAACTGGTATGGTAGACTACCAGCAAGCATAGTAAGCAACTCAAAATGGAGGAGCTATCAAACGAGTTTTTGTTTGAGGTTATTAACTGACTTTATGAAGAGATTCGTTTCAAAGTAGTGGAGGACTTTTCATTTTGTTCTCTACAGTTTTTTAACTATAGTAATAGAACTAGTGATTAAAATCTTCAAATTACATAAAATTTTAGGGAAGAAAAGTAATACTATGCTGTTTTGGTCTCCAAGCAAGTAGCAGAAATGGTATAAGAATATAGAGAACTAAGGCACAGAAAAAGGTTAATAAAAAAAATGTATTCTATCAGACAGGGAAAAATGCTTGAGTACCTGAATAAATTCATGTAAACCGTTCTGAGCTCCGCTGGGAGAACGGTATAGAAAATTAATTAAATAAATAAATAGTAATAAATTGTTGCCTTAATGTGTTTAGTAGCGGAACCTCGCTTTCTCATTACTTCCTCCTGAGAACTAAAGGACACAGACTTGCTTGTATATATGACTGTATCTCTAGCTTTAGAGAAAGTAAAATACAAGATGGAAACTGAGGGCATTTGACAATGATGACTAGCCTTTCTGGTATTCCACTTCTCGGTAACATGCTGTTTATGGATCTCCAAGTATCCTTCATTGGTATTGAAGCTAGTGACCTAAAAATCTAGACCTTACATGTAGTACAACAGTGGAGAAGTAGAAACAGATAAGGAATTTTTGATTTTCATTGATGGCCTGTAATTTATATTTAAGAGGACGCCTACTTCATTTAATTTACACAGCAATCATTGAGCAATACTATTTTTATAACGGCATCAACCACTTGTTTGGTCTGATCATTCCTTAGTTTTTATTTGAGGATGCTTTCTCCATGATATTCCAGCAGGGACTATCATTACTAAATTATGTTCTTCAGAAAAATGACATCGCCCAATTTCTTTGACTGTCAATTCCGTTTGGACTTTGAAGTTTACTCCTTCATAAAAAAAAAGCAGAACTATGGGGCTCTACTTTAAGACAGGCTTTAGATTCTCATGTACCATTACTCAGTCCTGAAGACAGTGTAAAGAAATATGCTTGGTATCATCAGGACTTGTCTTTATTGAAAAGAGAAGCTAGGAAAGCAGAAAGATGGTGGAGAAAAAAAAAGCTTGTAATCTAAATAAAGGATTCATTGAATCTAATTTTTACTTGTAAAAGGTTCAGTAAGCAAAAACAGAATTTTACTCCACTTAAATTGTTAATATTACACTTCTCCCTCCCCATTCGCGGTTTCCCCACTCGCGATTTCACATAATTGTGGATTTTTTTGGGGGGGAGGGGAAACCCCCCCCCCCCCCCCATAATTTTGCCTTCCCTCTGGCATCTTGGCCTTACCTGGTGGTCTAGCGGGCTTTCGGGGCAGGAGCGATCTTCCTACGCTCCTGCCCCGTGCAGATCGCCAATAGGAAATGGCTGCCGTGAGCTCCTGTAGTCTCTCGAGACTACGACGGGAACTCCCTATAGCCATTTTCTATTGGCGGTCTACACGGGGCAGGAGCGTAGGAAGATTGCTCCTGCCCCAAAAGCCTGCTAGACCACCAGGTAAGGCCTGGATGCCGGGGAGAGGCGGGGGTGGATCAGATCCAGATATTTACGGTATTTCCCTATTCGCGGTCCGGCTCTGCCCCTATTCCCTGCGAATAATGAGGGAGGTGTTTACACCCACATCAAACTGGCTTCCATACACATCACAGTATGGAGACCACTGTAACAGCATTAAATAATGAATTAAATTCTTCTCTAGATCTCGAGATAGACTGCCTCCTTAACACCCATTCTTTTCTTTCCTTTTTAAATATTTTATATTTATGTTAAATTTTAATTTTGTTGAACCTATAATTTTAAACCATTTCTTTGGATATGTTCAAAGAAATGGTATATCAGAAGCAATAAATGAGGGAGGTTTGAAAAGTTTAGTGAAAAAGCAAGTTATACAACATAGTCTCAATCAAGGGCTAAACACTTAGTCCTGCGAGTTTAGAGTTTTTTACTAAGCTATTTTTCCTATGATACACAAAAACCAGAAACTTGCTGAACTAAGTGTATAGCCCTTGATGGAGACTACGTTGTTTAATTTGCTTTATTTTTTACCACACTTTTCAAACCACTCTCGTAAGGGTCAACAGCCAAGTTGTAGATTATATCTTTGTAGTGGAGACCTAATGAAAACAGGATAATACTTGAAAGCTAATCAAAGAAACATTAGGTAATCAAATAAAAAGGTATCGCCTACAACTTAGTGGTTAACCCATGTTTCTACATATTCAAATGGACTAATACAATTCTCTGCTTTTAGGCTATGTAAAATAGATAAGGTGCACATTTTGTCAACAAAGGGAAGACTTCCCACAAATGAGCAGAGAAAGCACCATCTAATTTTTAGGAAAACACAGAAATAGAAGCAAAATATTATATATCCTGTTGGCTATAACAGAAGCATTGGAAGACAATTTACAAAGCTACGAGATGGTTGACATGCCCATATGTGGTGAGCTTAAATGTACAGTATGTACCAGCTTTAAGATCACATGGTGCTTCTAGATGAGTTAGAAGCATTCCAGGGTTATGATATCCTAAATTCTCCCTGTACTATTTGTAGGAGTAAACTAGTACATGTGCGTTCGGATTTTGAAATGTATACGTATTGCCACTCACACAAATAGATGTCAGATGTGCAGGCAATTTTAGTGTACATAGGGAGAAGAAGGGGTAGTGTGAGCATAGCGACAATGGTAGAATATAAGGCATGCAGCAGAGTTCTGCAAAGATCCTGTGCTGTGTAAAATCTCAGCTGTGGCATTCACTGAAGATGAAAAAAAAAGAAAAAAAACCCCACTAGCTTGGGGGATGTATATTTGTGACTAGCTTTTTGAACTTTTCCAGTGTTTTGTAGCATAGAACCCTATAAAAATGAATTACATTAACTGACTGCCATATGCTAACTTTGTCAGTATTTATTTTAGGACTAAATTAAGATCTGGATCAGACTTGAATGATGGTCATGCTAAAACTGGTGAGTATTTGTTCTACACATAGTAATAAAAATCTATTGTGCAGACAATTTTCAAAGTGATTTAGAATGGTAAAAATCACTTTATACTAATTGGTTGTCTGAAAATTGTCCTCTCTCAGTGCTGCTACAAATACATGGTACTCTATAATAGTTTTAATGACTCTGTGAGGAAAAACAAAAGAAGCTAGGACTCTTCAGCCTGGTGATATGAGGGTAGAGGAATAGGTAAACGGGAATCAGTTTTTGACTCTTTTTAAAAAGTACAAAGACAAGGGGACACACCATGAAGTTACTATCTAGTACATTTAAAACAGATAAGTGAAAAAAAAAAAAAAAAAGTCCCCTACACCAGGCCTGCACAACTCAAATATGATCCGGGGCTGAAACGAAGTCGGAAAATGTACGAGGGCTGCAGGTAGTGGCCATGGCTCGATGCACCCAGAATTGCGCGAACATTGCCATGATGACATCACGCGCATGTGTGACATCATCATGTTGACATCCGCGCATGCGCAGAGGCCTTCCAGACGGGCCCTGAGACGCTAGTAGGGGGTGCCAGCAGGGAAGAGAGCAGGAGAGGAGAGGCACTGGTGGCGGCTAATTGCCTACAGCAGTGTTTCTCAACTACTTCAAGCTAAGCAGACCTTCCAAGCTCTGCCCTAAACCCACCCAAGCTCTGCTCCAGATCCTACCCCCTTTACTAATTATAATGCAATTTTTTCTTTTCATTTTTCATATACACACAATACACACAGCAGATATAAATTCTCAAAACTGACACCTTTCAATCACTAAATTGAAAATAAAATCATTTTTCCTACCTTTGTTTGGTGATTTAATTAGTTTCTGGTTGGACTTCCTTCTGACTGTGCATCCAACATTTTATTTTACAATCCAGCCCCATCCCCTTTGGGTCTAGGTCTCCATCTCTTTTCCCTATGCTTACCTTCCCCAGATCCAGTGTCAGTTATCCTTTGTACCTACCATCACCTTTATTTCCAGATCTCCCTCTCTCTTCCGCCTCTGTTATGATCTTCCATCTCTCTGTTCTTCCTCAGGATTTCTCCCCCCTCTATCTCTTCTGTACCTCCCATAGTCCAGCATCTGCCTCCTGTCTTTTCCCTTTGGTCCAGGTCTCTCTCTTTCTCTCTTACTCTTTTTCTTTCTTTCTCTCTCTCTCTCTCTCTCTCTCTCTCTTTTTCTCTTTCTCTCTCTCTTTCCTTCCTTCCTGGTCCAGAATCTTTCTACCTCTCTGCAGTCTCTTTCTCTCTCTTCCCTCTATACACCCCCAAGTCCAACATCTGCCTCCCCTTTGTTTCAGGTTTTTCCCCTCTGCTAACATTTTGAGTCCTCCCACCTTTGATCCAGGTCTATCTCTCTCACTCTCTTTGTTTTCCACCTCCCCAAGGCCTGGCATCTCTCTCTTCTCGGTTCAGGATGTTCCCCCTCTCTAACCCCTTTCGTAGTCCAGCATCTGCCTATCTTCCCCCTCCCTTTTGGTTCAAATCTGCTTTCCCACCCCTCCTCAAGGTCCTTTTCTGTCCCCACCCCCAGTGTCCAGATACAGCATATCTGGCAATCCTCATCCCACTGGGGCCCTTGTGATGGGCGGGGCCTTACCTCCACTGCTTCCCATACCCAACGAGGTCGTCTTCTGTGCTGTGACCACCGCCACGCCCGATACGGCTCTCACTTCATACTCCTGCTCTTACCCCCTAGTCTCACCTTTAAAAGCGTCGCTGCTTATTGAGGACCAACAAGCTAATTATGGCAACCTACAGAGCGAACCTGGGTCAGTCTCCACACAAGTTCCCTCTGACACAGTCCCGCCCCTGATGTCAGGTTCGCTCTGCAGGTTGCCATAATTAGCTTGTTGGTCCTCGATAAGCGGCGGCAGTGCTTTTAAAGGTGAAAATAGAGAGGACGAGCAGGAGAGTGGGGTGAGAGCCATATTGGGCCGGGCTGCAGTGAGAGCCGTTTTGGGCTGCATGTGCCCACAGGCCATATGTTGTGCAGGGCTGCCCTACAAATAATTAAGTTTTGAAACATTTTGCTGTTGCATGTGCTTACAACTGAGTTGAAGAGTGTTTGGACATTTCATGGAGAGGAAAGTCCATAAACCATTACTAAAGTGGACTTGGGGACATCACTTCTTATCTCTGGAACAGTTCTCAACCCATTCTTGGGACACACCCAGCTGGTTAGAATTGGATCTACAACAGAGGAGATTATGAATATGCATGAGATTGCATGCACTACCTCCAATTTTTATTTTTTATTTTTGCCAATATCATGCATATTCATTTTAGGTATCCAGGAAACCTGACAGGCTAGGTGTATGGATTGAGAATTACCATCCTGGAATAAACTGCTTGGAGACTAGATGCTAGTTGAGATCCTGCAAGGTACTTGTAACTTGGATTGGTCACTGTTGGAAGTAGGATCCTGGGTATAATGGACACTTGATCTGATCCACTATGGCAGTTATGTTCTTTTGAATAAAAGGTGAACCATATAAGTTCATAGTTGCTGTCAATTTAGATGTCAAGACATGCTCTGTAAGGGTCTAAGAAAACAGGAAATGAAGTGAATTGTTTTAAGTTACATCTGCCACCAAATTCTACTCTGAAGGTTGCTTGAATTTCTGTGTTAAAATGTGAGTCAAGCTTGGCTGCAGCCCAGATTCTAGCTCTGGCTCTCACTCATCTTGTCACCAGATCCTTAGAGTTTGCATTGGCAGCATAAGATATGCATGTTCTGTTGGCTCCAAGGATAGTCTGCTTTCAGCTGTACATTCTTCTGGAATGAAAGCCCTCCCACTGGACAACAGCATTTCAGTTTGCAAAGGGAAGAACACGAAATGGAAGGTAGACTTGGGGTATCAGAAGAGATCACTAAAGCAAGGATGGTGAAGACGGAAAGTGAGGTGATAAACAATCTTGCAACAAAATGAATCCTCACTCTGTAGGGAAATTCTTTCCAGAGCTGAAACTCTTCTTTATCATAAATCCAGAAATTCAGACAGGACACACAGTGATTCTTAATCTTTATCTTTATTATTCTTAGAAATTGCTTGCCACAACATTTTGGCCCGATGGGACCTGTTTCGCCTCACACGAGGCTTTCTCAAGGGTTCCAGGGGGAGCACTCCAATAGCCTTCTCTCACTCACAGGCAGGAGCAGTTTCAGCTCTGGAAAGAATTTCCCTACAGAGTGAGGATTCATTTTGTATCAGAAGAGATAACATGGCTCTAGGCATGGTGTAGGAGAATGTGATCCCCGGCTAAGTATGGAGAGAAGCAGAATGATTCTCCTTCCTATGCTGGCATACAAGCCTTGCTTGCTGGCCCACTGCTAGCTGAGTGAGAATAACATTTGGCCTAACAGTGTCAATAACACTGGCCAACACTCATTTTCATGCCTCAAATGTTAGACCTGTTTCTGGGTATGTTCTACTTGCTGATTCCAAAAATGGCACCGGTTTTCGTCTATCAGCTCTAGTTTTTGAAATACAGAACATGCCACTCTTCACTTTGTTTGCTCAATAAAAAAAAAATCAGGATATTTTAATGTAGTATTTAAATTAATATCTTTTAAGCATGAATGAAGCATATTAAAAATTAAAGAAGAACTTGGGATCCAAGATGGCTGCACGTACCTGATGCCTGGAAGCTCTCTTGGGTTTTTCTTCTGGTTCCATTTTTCCTATGTGTTTGAGGAAAATTTTTCTTCTAATGCTGAAGTGATGTGTTAGGAGAGCCGCTGGAGCCTTGCGGCACCCTGAGCCCACCATGTTTGGTTCGCTGGATAACTTTTTGATGAGACTCCAGAACATGGTGTCGGAGGAACACCTGCTGGAGACATCGGCCCTGATTGGCTCTAAACTAAACCTTAAGTTTATATGCCGCATCCTCTCCATAATTATAGAGCTCGGCACGGTTTACAAAAGCTTAATATAAGGAAGGAACAGCATAATGGGGTTGGAGGTTGAGTATCAGGGCATTAGGCCTTAGGCTCCTCCCCATGCGGGGGAAAGTGTAGCACAGTGGTTAAAGCTACAACCTCAGAACCCTGAGGATGTGGGTTCAAACTCATGCTGCTCCTTGTGACCTGGGCAATTCACTTAATCCCACCCCCATTGCCCCAGGTACATTATATTGATTGTGAGCCCACCAGGACAGACAGGGAAAATGCTTGAGTACCTGAATAAATTCATGTAAACCGTTCTGAGCTCCCTTGGGATTTGGGGATTAATAATCGGATGGAACCGTATATGCTGGGAGGTGAGAAGCTGATATGCACGGACGGGGAGGGGGATCTTGGGGTGATAGTGTCCGAAGATCTAAAGGCAAAAAAACAGTGCGACAAGGCAGTGGCTGCTGCCAGAAGGATGCTGGGCTGTATAAAGAGAGGCATAGCCAGTAGAAGGAAGAAGGTGTTGATGCCCCTGTACAGGTCATTGGTAAGGCCCCACTTGGAGTATTGTGTTCAGTTTTGGAGACTGTATCTGGCGAAGGACGTAAAAAGACTTGAAACAGTCCAGAGGAGGGCCCAATGATAGGAAGCTTGCGCCAGAAGACATATGAGGAGAGACTGGAAGCCCTGAATATGTATACCCTAGAGGAAAGGAGGGACAGGGGAAATATGATTCAGATGTTCAAATACTTGAAGGGTATTAACGTAGAACAAAATCTTTTCCAGAGAAAGGAAAATGGTAAAACCAGAGAACATAATTTGAGGTTGAGGGGTGGTAGATTCAGGGGCAATGTTAGGAAATTCTACTTTACGGAGAGGGTGATGGATGCCTGGAATGCGCTCCCGAGAGAGGTGGTGGAGAGGAAAACGGTGACTGAGTTAAAAAAAGCGTGGGATTAACACTGAGGATCTAGAATCAGAAATCAATATGAAATATTGAACTAAGGCCAGTACTGGGCAGACTTGCACGGTCTGTATCTGTATATGGCCGATTGGGGGAGGATGGGCTGGAGAGGGCTTCAATGGCTGGGAGGGTTTAGATGGGATGGAGTAGATTTTAACAGAGATTTTGGCAGTTGGAACCCAAGCATAGTACCAGTAGAGCTTTAGATTTTTGCCCAGAAATAGCTAAGAAGAAAAAATTTAAAAAATTTAAATTGAATCAGGTTGGGCAGACTGGATGGACCATTCGGGTCTTTATCTACCGTCATCTACTATGTTAGGTTACTATGTATAGAAAACTGAATAAATAAATAAATAAAATAAATTTTTAAAAAATGTATCACATGGTGCACTGGAGAGGGGATAGCCCATCATTTTTGACGGGCGGGACTCAGAACTGAAGGGACCATGTTTCCCTCTAGCTCCCAACGTAGAGGGGAGGGTATGGGGGAGCATCTGTTAGCAGGAGGGAGTGGGCATCCCTTCTGTCATTTTCACTGCCATGGAGGGGGTCACGGTGCCAGTTTGTGGGGTTCATTGGGGAAGGCCATCAGCGCATGGGGGCTCTTTTCTTGTCTTTTTTTTTTTTAATGGGGAAGATTGTGTGTGTGTAACACATGCACAACATCTGTGCCATAAAAAAAAAGATAGAAATCCTAACAGCAGTGACAGGAGGCTGCTTCCCCTCTCACTGCTGTTAGGACTCAGAGCAAGTGTCAATCTCTCACTGAGCAATTAATCTGTCGGGTTTGCATGCAAATGATTTGCACCTCTGTGCAAATCCTTTACATGCAAACTTGGTAGTGCATCAATCACTTGTCCAGAATTAGCCAAAGAATCAGCTAACAGCAATCCAATCGGTATCTTTAGTATATCCAGGCCTAAGTGTCTACATTTACATTTGAAATTGCAAAATCATCATTTGTGTGGAAGTGTGGACATTTGTGTAGCCGTTGCATTTTACAAATCTAAACATAATGTCAGTGCTGCTGATTTAAGCAGAGGCTATAGGTTTTATTTTCCTTCATTTGAAAGCAGAAATAGACAAAGAAGAATTGAAATGAGTTCTAGAACCTGTTAAGTATGAAAAGCTGTTTTATGGATAAATGCAAGTTTTGCTTTGAGAATTCTAGTTAATGTAATTTGATATTCAGAGAAAAAAAAAAGAAATATATTTCATACCAATACATGCCTTTTAGTGCAAACTTAGCCTTAGGATATGTGATCTATAAAAGCTGTTTGTTTCTGGTATGAACCTATTTTTGAAAAAAAAAAAAAATATATACTTCAGGCTTTGAACTCACCTGTTCAATTAATCACTCTTATGTAAAACCCTGTTCCACACCTTTGAGCTAGTGTAAAACTGGCAAAATTTCCCATAAATGTGTATCCTGCTTCCTTGATCTTCTGCATGGTGTGAATCTCCAAGAATAAATGGAGTATTTCGGAAATTGCCATTTCCTAATTTCTATGCTGCTATTTACATGTAGAGATGCATCTAAAACAACCTCCTTAGTTTTAATGTGACAAATTTGACTGCAAGTTTCATCTTAATGTCATATAAGTTATCTCATGTTTTGGAACATACAATAGAATCCTAGTTAATTGGTACTCAACCAACCGGTATTCTCAACTGATTTAAAAAAAAAAAAAAATCATCCTCCCTCCAGCAGCAGCCAGTCCTAACCCGATAACCCCCTTCCTTTCTCCAGTTCCTGAAGAAGCGGCAGCCAGTCCTGACCCGATAACCCCCCTCCTTTCCTCCAGCTCTTGAAGCAGCAACGGTAGCCAGTCCTGACCCGATAAACCCCCTCCCTTCCTCCAACTGTGAGAGTCTGCTATAGTGTTGGGTCTCTGGCTTGGTTGGTTTAAATTAATGTTAAGATTTCTGAACTTAATAGAAATGTGGACCTTCATTCTTGCCTAAATCATACTAATGTTCCAATCTATAATATTAATGGATGAAACTACTTGTGTTGCATCACCGGTCATAAGCAAATGGTTTCATAGGCGTTAGGAAAAATGTTGACTTAACACTTTTGCTCAATCTGTACCATGTCTTCAATGCATATCCTTTTCCTAAAGTAGGAAGCAGCAGGTATTCCGATCATACTTGGAATCTAGGTGATTCGCAGAGGGGTTCCCAGAAAGACCAGAAGTCGGCAGAGTCAGACAGACAACGGATTATTCTGGAAATGAGGAAGACCACTTCACTGCACAATGACAACAGCTGGATCAGGCAGCGTAGTTCTAGTGTTAATAAGGATGCACGCAGCTTGCCCGACACAATGAGAAGGTACAGTCATGTTGAACGTGATAGTTCTGGAATTTTGCCTTGCAGCTAAGAGAATTTCATTAGCAAAACTTTACCTTGGAATGCGGATAACAAACTTAATGTGCCTTTCAAGATTGTAGTAGCTGAAGCACGCTGAAGGATGACGGTTTGTAAATAGTCTTAAATAAAATTAAATTTATGGTGAATATGGTGCTGAATGCATATAGTTTTGGATAATCAGTTGTATATAGCCTTCTGATACCTGAATAAGTTCAACAAGTGAGATAATATTCTGTGTCTCATATACAGTATAATAGTTTTTGAACTGTGGGCAAGCAAAGCATGTCTGATTAATGAAGCCCATACAGTGTAGACAAACTCATACAAGTTGTTCAGGACAACTGTTGCATATCTTATGTTGATGGAGGAGGAGTACTGTTCAAAAAAGAAAATCCAACACAATCTGCAGTGAGGAAGAAACAGCACAAACGAAAACAAAGGAAAACAGCAGACAAGTGTACAAGATGCAAGCTCCGTTTATTATATCAATTATTACTTGCGGTTAATATTACCACCTTTTAACAAATCAAGGTTTTGATTAACATGTCTTCATCAGGGGTCCCAGGTTGACAAGGTGTCAATTTTAAACCGCAAACAAAAATAAACATGAGCCTGTGTGAATCGAGGTAATCGCTGACCAGAGGTATCTGTATAAACTTGCTACAAAGCAAATGAGAGGTGTGTTAACCGAAACATGGACCTTGTTGAGTCCCTTGGTTTGTTAAAAGGTGGTAATATTAACCGCAATCAATAATTGATATAATAAACATAGCCTGCATCTTGTACGCTTGTCTGCCATTTTCCTTTGGAGTAGTACTGTTCTTCAGGATTCATACAAATCTTGATTCCTTGTTCATGTTGAATGGACAATGGCTAGGTCTGTATTCATAAAATAAATACTCATTGTACTGTGGGAATGAAAGACTGAAATAAAGGACAGGATGTTTTTTTATGTTCAGTACTGCAAGCATTTCTACTTTTAAGATATGAAATCATCTTATTAGTGGTGTGATTGTTCATAATTTCAGCGATGCTTACAACTCTTGTGGTATTAGCAAGCTTCTAGATCAAGGGTGTCCAACCTGCAGCCCGAGGGCCGCATGCAGCCCCGTGAAGTATTTTGTGCGGCCCCGGTCGAGGGTGATGCAGTGTTTTTTTCTCTGCTGCCCCCGGGTGTATACCATCTTGCCGGCTCCCTCCTCTGTCTTGCTGCAGCGTTTGTGCATTTGTGCAGCCCCAGAAACATTTTTTTCGGCCAGTGCGGCCCAGGGAAGCCAAAAGATTGGACACCCCTGTTCTAGATCATCCTGTCATGAACCATTATCTCTTCTAGAAATATTATCATTAGATAATATAAACAAATGGGTTTTTTTTTATAGTCTCCAGTCTAAATCCTCTGAAAGCAGAAATGTTTTTCCCCAAATTCAACAAGCGGTCAAGACCTGACTGTTCAACTGGAATTTGAGGCATTTCTGCATGCTGCCTTTATGGAACTGCTGCCTTCTACCTCCTATCTCTCACCTTTAGTCTCCTCCCTCTCTTGCTTAATTTTTTTGCTCTTTCTTTTTTGTTTATATAGGCATTGCAAACTGCTATACTCTGCCTTTGGACATTAAAGGCAGTATATTAAGTGTGTGTAATAGATTAAAAATTGGGTTCTGTTAAATATATATAAAAGTCCTTATTTTTAAAAATTCTCTTGTTTTTTAGGGGAGAATCATTAGACAGCCTTGACTCTTCTTTCAGAACAAATTCATGGCGACAGTCACCTAGTATAAATCGGTTGTCAGCTAGTCAAGACTTAAGCCAGCCTTCTCAAGTAGGATCCACTTCTAGCCGTTCCTACATGCAAAATCCATCCTCCAGTTTACCTTCAACTGGCTCAACCAGAACATCTCTATCCCACACTACTTCAACTACATCGAACTCGCTACGTGCCCAGTCACCCACATGTGCCTCTCAATCAAGCCCTCCACAGCGTAACTGGTAGGCAGCTATTACCTTTGGTGTGAAGAGAACTACCGCTAACTAAATTTTTAGTGCTCTTCCTGATATCCCACCATACTTTTACTGCATTTTTTGAGTTGATGGCATTGTTGCTTCTCAAAAAAGCAGGTAGAGAAAACAGATTCAAACTCTTGACCTTTTGGAAAACATGTGCACAGTGCCCTGTCAAGAATACAGTACTTAATGATATACAGTGTTCCCTGGTCATTTGTAGTCGGCGGTTCGTGGTCCCAGTCATTCGCGGTATATTCCGACTGCGACCGCCGACCAGAAGAGGACAGCTGGAGAGGCCGGAGAGAGAAGCCGGAGCACCGGCGAGTGAAGGAAATCACTCGCTGTATGCTCTGACTGCCTCTTCCTGCACTAAAGTCGGGTCTTGCCAATCAGGAGTTGCGTGTCAAAGCAGCTCCTGATTGGTAAGGCCCGATTTTAGTGCAGGAAGAGGCAGATGGAGCATACAGCGAGTGATTACCTTCACTCGCCGGTGCTCCAGCTGCTCTCTCCAGTCTCCCCCACAAAAAAACGTATTCGTGGTTTTTCAAGATTCGCGGGGGTTCCTGGAACAGAACCCCTGTGAATTTCAGGGAAGTACTGTATTTTATGGCCTATTTTTTGTCTATGGCACTTAAAAAAAAATAATTGCAGTGGAATGGAGAGACACATTTCAGGAGATACCATCAACTGCTTATGATTCAGCTTCTAGAAGGAAATCATTCCTATGACCCTAGTGCCTGCTTTTTTTTTTTTTTTTTTGTTACTATGGAGTCAGTGAATATAGGTGTTAAATTTAACCTACAAACTCAGCAAATATGAACTGCATCTTTGATTTATGCTCATAAGGCTTTTCTGTAAGCTCTATTTTGTTAAAGGGGAAGGGAAAAGGAATGGATTTTGGATTTGGCTTGCACCTTGTCAGCTATAGCTCAAGATGAATAATATTCAGATACAGTAGGTATTTTCCTGACCCTAGAGAGTTTACAATCTAAGGGGTCCTTTTTACTAAGGTGTAAAATTGATTAGTGTATGCTGAATGCTGCACAGCCCATTGTATACCTATTGGCTACATGTTAATTAATGTACCCTAATTCATTAGCATATGTTAAATCTGTTAGTGCACTTAATAAAAGGACTCCTAAGTTTGGACCTGAGGCAATGGAGGGTTAAGTGATGACCAAGGTCACAAGGAACATGTGGGATTTGAACTAGGCTTCCCTGTTCTCAGCCCGCTGCTCTAGCCATCAGGCTACTCTTCCACTCCACAAAGCAATACCTGATTATTTTTAAAAAAAGCCACATCCAGTGTTTCAAGGCAGTTATCCAAAGAGCAGCACCTGCTGTTTGAATAAGAGCCTTTGGCCAAGTCTTTCTACTGATTTTGAGTGGCACTATCTGGATAGTGCTACTGAAAATCATTACTGATCACCCAGAGTTATTCGGATAGTATGTGAGTGGAGCATGAGTAATTCTGGTAATTATCTGGATAGCAATGCAGAATATCTGGATTTTAGTTGCTCTGGCAGGTGTTTTATTAAAATAAAACCAAACAAACAAAAAAATTCTGACCATGGCAGCTGAATACTCATCCAATCAAATAAAGTGGCTGCTACACAGCAATTAGTTCAAAGGGGGGGTGAGGTCCCCAGGCTTTAAGCACACACAAATACTCAAAGCCTGCATTGGCAGCAGTGAAGCTGCTTTAACAAGCTGACTGAGGCTTCAGTGCTGCCTCCAAATTTTGCCACTCTAAGCGGATGTCTCTAATCAGAAAATAATGGGTATACATTGAAGGAACTAAGGCCAGTACTGGGCAGGCTTGCACGGCCTGTGTCCCATATATGGGCATTCAGTTGAGGACGGGCTGGGGAGGGTTACGATGGTTAACATGGGTTGGAGTGAGCTTTGATGGAGACTCCAGTAGATGAAACTTAAGCACACTACTGGGCAGGGCTCTGGGTTCTGGCCCAGTAATATCTAAGAAAAAGGACCATTTAAACTAAATTAATTTATGGAACTTGTATGGTTGGGCAGATTGGATGGACCGCTTGGGTCTTTATCTGCCATCATTTACTATGTTACCTAGTGGTGGTGTTCACCCTGGGTCTGTAACTTGGCCAGGATATTTGAACTTTTCTTATTTATTACTGATGAGACATTTGGTAAAAATCTAAAATGTATTAATAATGAATTGCTAATTTCAGTACCTTTTCACTTTTTTTTGAAGACTACCTTCCCACCTACTCTGTTGTGCATAATTTTGCTTCAAGGTTCTTTTTCTGTCATATAGTCATGACACGGAGCATGTGGGATCTTTAGTCTTTCAGATGTTTTACCCGTTCTAGGTTTGGAATCCCTCCAGTCACAATCTCATTCTATATCTAGGTCGGTCAGTGGGAAGAAATTATGCTCTTACTGTAATAACAGTCTGGGTAAAGGAGCAGCTATGATCATCGAATCTCTCGATCTTTGTTTCCATTTGCATTGTTTTAAGGTGAGAGTTGAGAAGATCACCATGAAGAGATGGCTCCTGTGCATGCATGGCTACAGAAAATTGTGGTTGCGGGCACTTTGCTAATCAGCTGTTAATTCTCTAACTCCTTGCAGCAGTCCCATCTATAGTATCAATCCAATCAAAATATAAACCTTGCTTAATTTTGGAACAGGGGTAGGCAGGCAGGTCAGGTTTTCAGAATATCCACAATTAATATGCATGAGATAGATTTGCATTTTAAGGAGGCGGTGCATACAAATCCATCTCATACATATTCATTGTGAATATCCTGAAAACCTGACCTGCCTGTGGCTCTCGAGGACCGGAATTGTCTTACCACTGTTCTAGAAGACAAATGAATCTCATCAATTGATCAAGCTCAATGATATATTGTAAGAGGAGAGAAAAAGAACATCAGAGTACTTTTTTTTTTTTTTAATGCTGTGGGTAACTTTTTTTTCATTAGCCTTAAACATTTTTCTAAATGCAGTCATTCAGTCTTCAATAGCCCCACAAATATTCACAAAATATCTTCACATATTCATACGAGGGGCTGCTGAAAAGCTCTCAGCCCAACCAAGAAGAGAATGATGTGGAAGCATGAAACTTTCAAGTTATTCCACACTTTCTCGACACTTCATTTCATATCATTGAAACAAAAAGTATCGAGAAAAGTGTGGAATAACTTGTAAGTTTCATGCTTCCACATCATTCTCTTCTTGGTTGGGCTGAGAACCTTTCACCGGCCCCTCATACCTCAGTTTACAATAAATTACTCAGTTCTTAACTTCATCAACTTTAAGATCTATTTGTAGTATAACATACCCTTTTGCAATTGTCCTAAACACACCAATGACAAATTTAACATTTCAGAACATGGCCAAAATTAAGATAGCTGAAGTTTCTTTGATATAGTTCATTAACTACCTTAATGATATTTAAAGAAGCAGAGGCCAGGTTTTAGTCAAACACTGAGCCCTTCAATTTAGGAACGCTAGTTAAGGCAAAATTTAGATGCCTTGGGTTTAGCTAAAATTAAGCTCCTAAATTACTTTATAGTAATATGTATTTAGGGTTGCTGTGGTGTTTTTTTTTTTTCTAAGTTAGTTAGATATTAGTACACCATCTAAATTTATTCACCTGATCCTTCCCCTTGCTATGGATCTGAATTTAGGTATTCAGGACAATACTTGGTTTTGGAAAATCTAAGATGACTAGATATTTTGAAAATCAGAACGTAAGCATTACTTTATGGAGATAATGTTTATAAAGATTTTTTTATACATACGAGGCAAGTGTGGGTACTGTACACCTAATCCTGTTACCCCTGATTTGTGTACAGGTATTTTACACTTTGGTGTCTGTTTTTATAAACTAAGCCCGAAAGTGGTATCTACTTGTTCTCTTCACCTAGGCGACCACTATTAAATTCTTTGATTATTACTGAAGAGTTTATGAGCAACAGGATGTTCTATATAGACTTAAATTTTTTTTCCAACCTACATCCTAGAGCACAATAATCCTATTCTCCACTAGCTGAGGATTTGAGAGGCTGTGACTTAACCACACAGTCTCTATTGAGCTTGCCATCTTATAAGTGTCGTAGTGCACTAAACTCGGAACAAGACAGTGGAGATCCAATGCCGATGGCAATGCAATTGCTTCAAAAGCTCAATATTTCAACTCTTAAAATTAATGTTTTACAAAAGAGGTGCAAGCAGGAGTCTAAAGTGAATTCTACTGTAGTATAGATGACAGCCATTAGTCTTAAATGCTCATTTTTTTGGTTAGTGAATAATTGCTGGGAAGACAGTATGTAAATTAGCTACTGGTTATTAGAAATATCTTTAAATCTAGTATCTTGACAAATGCTTTCAAGGGCCACCCATCACTCTCATGCCCTTTTTAAATTTCTGTATTTGAGACGCCCTAAAGTTTCAAAGAGGAAACTATTTTTATAGATTTCTTCCATTCTTTCTGTTTATAAATATTAACCAGAATGCCATTCAACCATACACTTTGGCTACCATACAGTTTTGCAAATTGAGGTAAACCCACTGATCGTAAAAGCACTCCTCTGCAGGTAAAAGAAAGCCCTGCATGTGGGATAGACTTACCCGTAGGTACTGGAGGCAAACAATGTTGCATGCAGTCTTCAGCGCCACACTCAAATGACAGTGCCAAATGATTTTCATTAATATGTCTTTTCTCCTTTTTATGTCTTAAGAGGCAAGAACATGATTGCATTGACTAATCTTTGCTTCTAGTATGCTCTAACCTCTGCCTCTCTCAACCTAACAAATGGCTTTTAATCTTTTCTTAACTTCATAATGGGAGATAAGTATACTAGTCTTTTGGCAGCTTGTATTGACTAATCATACTGCATACTTGTAGCTTCTGCTTCCTGGGTTCAAAGTACAGTATTGGCTAGCTTTACTATCAACTGCTTTGTGCATTTTCTGTATTCTGTTTGTGGACTTGCATTGTAACCTCCTTGTTTCACACAGTGCATTGCATGCGACTCTGACCTCGGAGGTTCACAGTCTGGAGCCGAAGTCCGAATCCGAAATAATGAGCTATACTGCAACAAGTGCTACATTAAATTTAAAGGTAAGGATGTAGAATCAAAAACAATAACGTACGTTGAGGGGTTAACTTTGTACAGTTTATTTCCCACATAGAAAGCAGGTTTATATTTAGAAACAGCACCTAGGAATTACATGGAATTACCTAGGAATATATATGCATGTTTTATGAAATCTGCATGAACATGTATAAGGAGTAATATTTGTTTACTATTGTGTGTGGGTGAACTGTTGTATCCACAGAAAGGGCTCTAATAAAATTATTTTAGGGATTATGTACCTAGGTGTGGAGAATGTTCATGCCTGCTTGTGTGCAACCCCAAAGTAGGTGTGTTTTAGAGATGGAGCATTGACAAGAGTGTACTGTATTCCTACTTTACAAAATTGATGACCACACACACATACTTCACAAACATTCATTAACAGCAGCTCTGGAGCAGATGTAAATGTGCCTGGGTGCATATACCGGTGATCACTGCATGTTATGAGGCTATATTATAAAAACACAGGTCTTTATAAAATAGTTGTTAAATAGGCATTTAGTTGATTTATAAGAATTATCTTTGGTGAGTGCACACACACATTTCAACATTTGGTGCAGGTGTAAAGTTGTGTGAGAGTGTTTCTGCAGTTTTAGGGTTCATTGAATGAGCTTTTTAAATAAAAGCACATGGGTATCTATGCTGCCTTTTATCTAAAACTAGCTGATCACCCGGCGTTGCCCGGATATCCCATTTCCAGATATCCCAATCTCAGCAGCAAGAATGGCCCTCTCTGTCTCAGCAAGCCTGAAAACTATGGATTAGACACTTATCTTTCATATCCTGTAGTCAGGCCTCACGCTGTTGTACTGTCTATGAAGCTGTAGATGAGGGATGTCTAACCTGCGGTCCAAGAGCCGCATGCGGCCCCATGAAGTATTTTGTGCAGCCCCGGTCGAGGGCGATGCAGTGTTTTCCTCTGCTGCCCCTAGGTGTTTACCATCTTGCTGGCTCCCTCCTCTGTCTTGCTGCAGCGTTTGCATGGTCCCAGAAAAAATTTTTTCGGACAATTCATCCCAGGGAAGGCAAAAGGTTGGGTACCTCTGCAGATGTAGCAGCTCTCTTTTTCACATCCTGTAGTCAGGCCTTATGATGCTGGACTGTATGTCTCTGAAGCTCTAGATATAGCTTTGAAAACTTAGCCAATTACATTACGTTTCTTTGGAGGCATTATTACAGCAATGACAGCACAGCACAGTGTGACATCATTTCCCAAGTTTCACACAATTGGTCAAAGCAATATCTGCCTTTTTCGATCATTCTTTACATCATCCCCTTCCCACCCCTGCAGTGTTTGTTCCCAGATAGTAATTGTTATGTATACCAAGTTTGGTTGAAATCTGTTTATGCATTTCAGAGTTATGCTGGAACATACATATTGTTGTTTGTTTATTGTTTATTTAGTTTTTGATTAAACGCTTTCTCGGTTCTACAAAGCGTTGTACAAAGTATAAAATAACATTTCAACAAACAATGTAATAGTTAAAACATACTTTCTATGAACTACAAGGCTAACAACGATACTTACTAGATTATTATCGACAAACGAACAATGGACAGTTACATTGGACACAAGTTGGGAAGGGGGGAGAAATACAATTGATATAGTAAATGAGAGAAACGTTTAAGGTAAACACAAAAGGATTAGGAATAATTAGAAAAAAAAAAAAGAACTGATTAAATTAAACTCTAAAATACAGTACTTCAGTTAAAAGCATCTTTAAAAAGAAAGCATTTTAAGTTGCTTTTAAAATTTTTTAAGTTTTTTCCCATTTTTAAGTAAAGTGGAAGGGCATTCCAGATAGTAGGGGCTGTCACGGAAAAAATTGAGGTGCGGCGTGTGCCAATAATTTTTAACGAAGGAATATTAAGATTGAATTGGGATATAGATCTTAAAGATCTCGGAGGGTCGTATGGGATCAGAACTCTGTCAATGAAAGCTGGGGAATTAGTCTGCATAGTTTTGAATGTCAGAAGGGCGATTTTGTACGTTACCCTATGTGAAATAGGCAACCAGTGGGCATTTTTAAGCAGAGGGGTAACGTGATCATATTTTGAGGCTCCCGAGATTATCTTAATGGCCGTATTTTGAATGAGCTGCAAGCGTTTTAAGTCCTTGTGATAAATTCCTTTTAACAGCGAATTATAATAATCTATTTTTGATATTACAAGCGAGTGGATCAGAACGTTGAGGGAACTAATATCAAGAAGGGGGGCCAATGATCGAATCATTCTTAATTTATAAAAGCAGTTTTTAACCATTGCGCTTATTTGTGGACGAAATGTTAGCTTATTATCAATAAGGACCCCTAAAATTTTTGTAGTTGTAATTGGTGAGAGTGAGATATTATCGATGATGACTGGAGAAATTAGTTGTGCTCCTTCTTTTCCGGGGAATAAGAGAATATTAGTTTTTGAAATACTTAATGAAAGCTTATTGCTGTTTAACCAGTCATGAACTTTACTTAGTTTATGATTGATTGCCTGGATCTCGTATTGGTTAGTTGGTTCAATAGGGTGCAATAGTTGGAGATCATCCGCATAAGCGTACACCGTAAATCCTATTGATTGACAGAGAGTCAAAAGAGGGGCCAAGTAAACATTGAATAATAAAGGTGATAAGATAGAACCTTGTGGGATACCAAAGTTAGAATGAAAGGGTTTTGATTTTGAATTATTGAATTGAACTGTAGAGGCTCTTTCGGAAAAATAAGAATGAAACCATTCTAGGGCTTGATCAGCTACACCTATAGAAAAAAGACGTTGTAATAAGAGTTGATGATCAATGGTGTCAAACGCTGCAGCAAGATCTAAAGAAATTAAAAGAACAGATTTATGGTGGTCAAGATAATAATTTATGGATGTAGTGAGACCAAGTAATGAGTACTCTGTAGAATGGTTTATACGGAAACCAGTTTGATTAGGGTGAAGTACGTGTGTTTTTTCGACAAAATCGGCCAATTGTTGAAATACAATTTTTTCAGTTAATTTAGACAGAAAAGGAAGATTTGCAATTGGTCGATAGTTAGAGCAATTATTCAGATTATTTTTTGGGTCTTTGATAATAGGAGAAATGATAGAATGTTTCCAGACTGGCGGGATATTGGCTGTAGATAAACAGGTGTGGATAATTTGAAGAATATATGGCCCAAAAACTGTAAAGTGACATTTCAAAAAAAATGGAGGGATGGGCTCTAGTTTGGAGCCTTTAATGTTGATGCATTGTAAAGTGTTTTCTATGGCTTTCAGAGATGGCAGTAGAAAATTTGATAATGTGGTGTGAAATGTCTGGGACCTAGATATCATATTGTCGTTTGTTGAAGGGCTGGATAAGTTGGTACTTGTGGATATTTTATTAGTGAATTTTGATCTGATCAGATTTATTTTTTCTTGAAAATAATTAGCTAAAGCTTGAGCTGTTGGAGTTTCATCGGTCAAAGTTAATTTTTTATTTTTGAAAGTAGTTAGTTGTTTAAGAATTTTGAACAAGGCTGATGAGTTATTAGTATTAGAAATTTTGTTCGCGTAGTATTGTTTCTTAGTATTATTAATTGATTGTCGATAGTATTGTGATTGTTTGTTATAGTTATCTAAATTTTCCTGGGTAGGTTTGGATCGCCATTTATGTTCAGCTGAAAGTGTTTGTTTTTTTAAGAGGCCTAAAGAAGCATTAAACCATGGGTTTCTTTGTTTTTTTGAGGAAATTTTCCTAGTTACAAGCGGTGCTATCTTGTCTAATAAAGATTTGCAAGCCTTGTTCCACATGGTTACTTGTTCAATTAGAGGTTCTGAACTAAATTTTTCGGAGTCTATGGCAAATGTAGTTGAAACAAGTGAATGATCTGTGTGTTGAAAGTCTCTTACTGTAATAGTTTTGGGGGCATGATATGCAGCATTAAAAGGTGGAAATGATAAATTGGTTTGAATCAGTTAATGATCTGACCAGGGGACTTGAAGTGAAGTAGGTTGAGAGAAGTTGGAACTTAATATACTAGGAACAAGAATCGCATCTAAAGTGTGACCATGGATATGAGTTGGGTCTGAATTTAGTATTTCTAAACTAAGATCATCAATATGAGTTAAGAGATCAGATGTAATTGAATTAGAGGTATCGTCAAAGTAAACATTGAAGTCACCTAAAAGTAGAGACATTTGTGATGTAGTAGAGAAGTCAGAAATTATGGATAATAAATGAGTTACCACTGATTGGTTAATTGGAGGAGGGATGTATAATAATAGTAGATCTATTTTAGGTTTTGAGTTAACTTTAACTTGAAGAGATTCGATAATATTGTTATTAGTTAGAGAGGATTCTACTACTAGAGATAAACTTGTTTTAAAAATTATAGCTAAACCTCCACCTTTCTTTCCGATTCGGTGATTATAATTGAAGTTGTAACCTGAAGGACTGGCATAGGAGAGATAGGCCTCATCTCCCTCTGAGAGCCATGTCTCTGTAATACAGAGAATGTCTAAAGAATGTTCTATTATCAAATCCTTGATTACATGATGTTTGCTACACAGTGAACGGACATTGATCATAGCAATATTAAGAGAATTATTTGGGGGGACAGCTGAGTTATTTGCGGTGTTCTTTTTATCTAAAAAGATCCGGGTCGGAGGCTTATAGATTGTTGTAGAAGCTACTGGGGAGGGTCTGCGGCCCCAATGAGTAGGTATTGGAAAAGACTTGGATTCCATTATAATGTTTAAAACTATTAAGTAATAGAGTACTATTAAAAACGGCAAAACTTTAGAGAGAGATTTACCGAAGGAAAATATAGAAGCGACTATCATAGATATAATTACCGTATTTTCGCGGATATAACGCGCACCATTGTAAAACGCGCACAGGGGTATAGCGCGCAGAAATCACGATGATATGTACAAAAACTTTTCTATACCGCGCTCAGGCATATAACGCGCATGCTGCCCGACTCTCCTCTGGCCACCCCGACTCTCCTTTCGCTCTCCCCGACTCTCCTCTGGCCACCCCGACTCTCCTTTCGCCCTCCCCGACTCTCATCTGGTTGCCCCGACTCACCCTGACTTTCGGTGCACTGCCCCGACTCTCCTCTGGTTGCCCCGACTCACCCTGACTTTCGGTGCACTGCCCCGACTCTCCTCTGGTTGCCCCGACTCACCGTTCACCCGCCCTGACCTTCGGTGCACTGCCCCGCCTCTCCGTGCCTGTCCCCCTTGAAGTCCTGTCCCCCCTTGAAGGTCTGCCTGTCCCCCCTTGAAGTCCTGTCCCCATCCTGAAAGCCTGATGCCCCCCCTCGACGTCCGATTCTTCTTCCCCCTCGGCAGGACCACTCGCACCCCCACCCCGAAGGACCGCCGACTCCCCGACAATATTGGGCCAGGAGGGAGCCCAAATCCTCCTGGCCACGGCGACCCCCTAACCCCACCCCGCACTACATTACGGGCAGGAGGGATCCCAGGCCCTCCTGCCCTCGACGCAAACCCCCTCCCCCCAACGACCGCCCCCCCCAAGAACCTCCGCCCGTCCCCCAGCCGACCCGCGACCCCCCTGGCCGACCCCCACGACACCCCCACCCGCCTTCCCCGTACTTTGTGTAGTTGGGCCAGAAGGGAGCCCAAACCCTCCTGGCCACGGCGACCCCCTAACCTCACCCCGCACTACATTACGGGCAGGAGGGATCCCAGGCCCTCCTGCCCTCGACGCAAACCCCCCTCCCTCCAACGACCGCCCCCCCCCCAAGAACCTCCGACCGACCCGCGACCCCCCTGGCCGACCCCCCCACCCCCCTTCCCCGTACCTTTGGAAGTTGGCCGGACAGACGGGAGCCAAACCCGCCTGTCCGGCAGGCAGCCAACGAAGGAATGAGGCCGGATTGGCCCATCCGTCCTAAAGCTCCGCCTACTGGTGGGGCCTAAGGCGCGTGGGCCAATCAGAATAGGCCCTGGAGCCTTAGGTCCCACCTGGGGGCGCGGCCTGAGACACATGGTCGGGTTTGGCCCATGTGCCTCAGGCCGCGCCCCCAGGTGGGACCTAAGGCTCCAGGGCCTATTCTGATTGGCCCACGCGCCTTAGGCCCCACCAGTAGGCGGAGCTTTAGAACGGATGGGCCAATCCGGCCTCATTCCTTCGTTGGCTGCCTGCCGGACAGGCGGGTTTGGCTCCCGTCTGTCCGGCCAACTTCCAAAGGTACGGGGAAGGGGGGTGGGGGGGTCGGCCAGGGGGGTCGCGGGTCGGTCGGAGGTTCTTGGGGGGGGGGCGGTCGTTGGAGGGAGGGGGGTTTGCGTCGAGGGCAGGAGGGCCTGGGATCCCTCCTGCCCGTAATGTAGTGCGGGGTGGGGTTAGGGGGTCGCCGTGGCCAGGAGGGTTTGGGCTCCCTTCTGGCCCAACTACACAAAGTACGGGGAAGGTGGGTGGGGGTGTCGTGGGGGTCGGCCAGGGGGGTCGCGGGTCGGCTGGGGGACGGGCGGAGGTTCTTGGGGGGGGGCGGTCGTTGGGGGGAGGGGGTTTGCGTCGAGGGCAGGAGGGCCTGGGATCCCTCCTGCCCGTAATGTAGTGCGGGGTGGGGTTAGGGGGTCGCCGTGGCCAGGAGGGTTTGGGCTCCCTCCTGGCCCGATATTGTTGGGGAGTCGGCGGTCCTTCGGGGTGAGGGTGCGAGTGGTCCTGCCGGGGGGGGGGGGATGTATCGGACGTCGGGGAGTCGGCCGGGCAAGAGGGCTTGGGCTCCCTCTTGCTCCGATCGTGGATGCGGGTGCGGGTGGGAGCGCGTGCGAGCGGTCGTTCGGGGTGGGGGTGCGAGCGGTCCTGCTGGGGGGGTGAATCGGGCGTCGGGCGGGGTGGGAACTATGTTTAAAAACTTTTGTATACCGCGCTCAGGCATATAACGCGCGAGGGGTATGCGCGGTACGTAAAATCACGTATAACGCGCGCGTTATATCCGCGAAAATACGGTAAATGAGAATAAAAAATAATGGGGAAGTACCATAGGTTCCTCGAGCTTTGCACCCAAAGTTGCGCACAAAGGAGCGCATTAAGGAGCAGGACCTGCTCCTTGTTCGCGCTCCTTTGGCGCGCGCCTTTGCGGCATGTGCCGCAAGTGAGGAAGTATTTGTAATCATGTACCGGCTGGTCGGTAGGCGTGTCCAGCGGGCCGCCGCTATGCGGCAGCGAATCAAGATGGAGGGGAGAGCGCTAATGGAAGCAAAAGGAAAAAATGTAAAAACCATAAAACAAAATACAAATCAAACAAAGAGAAAACAAGGTGCCTGACTTAACAAATATTAAAATTGAGTTTAAAACAATTCTAAAACAATTCAAATAAGAAACTATCCAGTTAATATATATAGATAAAAAATAAATGCTGTTTTACTTCACTTGGGCATCATGCTCCAGATTTTAACCCAGTGTGTCTACAGGTATGTCACTAATCTATCTTCTTTTTATGCTGAATCCCAAACATTATCATAATAATCTTATTTCCCTTTTTTTTCATGGCAATATTTTTTCATGATAAATAGTTTTTAAGGCTTCATGATTTGCTCGGCTTAATTGGCTTAAACATTTTCCATTAAGCTAGACTTTGCCTTATAAACAGAGAATGTCTCTTCTAATTCAAAACATAAATTCACTTAGGGACCCTTTTAATAAACCGCAGTAAGCACTAATGCATGCTTAACACAGCCTAAAATGCCTTCCTGTTAGGTGTGCTCAGGCATCCCGCAGTAGTTTTGGGAGTAGCATGCTACACATGTGCTACAAAATAGATTTCTTTTGCACTGGGTTGGGCCTGGAGGTGGCAAATAAACATGTCCTTTACGAATTGGTTACCATGTGAGCCCTTACCAAGTACAAAATAGGTGGCAGTGTAGGCGCTGACGTGCTAATGGGAAAATTAGCACATGGTCGTTAATAGAGAAAATAGAAAACACTGCCATTTTAGCCCTGTGGTAAAAATGGCTTTAGAATCTCCCAGTGCATCCCAGGATGCAATGGAAAGGGGAAGGCCCATCATTTAGAAAAGGCATGACCCATGTAAGGAAGACACGCTAAGGCCACTTTTTACCACCATATGGTAAAAGGGTCCCCTTAGAGAGGAGAAAAAACTTTAGATCACGGGACTGACTTTTGTAATTCTGACAGGCCAACTTTTTTTTCCCATTGGTCCAAAAACTCCCTCTAAAATTTTTTTTAATGCATATTAACAAATGTGTGCCCAGAAAAAAAATCTTATGATCATCAAAATGTAGCACAATAGCTACAACTTTGCATTTCACAAAAATCAGCAAGGGGACTTAGGCCTAGATTCACTAAACTTACCGATCCTCTAACGATGGTCGCATTGTTGCTGGTTTCAGAGTATTTCCAAAATTTAATAAATAACTTTTCTGTCCATCCACTACACAGTCCAACTATCTTCCTATATCAGGGGTGGGCCGGAATCCAGTTGGGTTTTCAGGATTTCCCCAATGAATATGCATTGAAAGCAGTGCATACAAATAGATCTCATGCATAATCATTGAGGAAATCCTGAAAACCCGACTGGATTCCGGCCCTCGAGGACCGGAGTTGCCCACCCCTGTCCTAGATGATATAAAAACACAGACAACCAAATCTTTGGGAAGGTTGTACCAAAGCCAGATTGAAATGGAAGGCTGTATTTGTGATTTATAAACAGTTGTGCAGAATATTGTTCATTTAAATATAATATCATAAGTGTTTGAGACTTGTGCAAATGAGAACAGAGTCTGTGGAAACGGAGCTTGCGGGGGCAGGGATGGGGACAAACTTGGTCCCTGTGTCATTCTAGTTTAAACATGTAACTTTTTCAGACTGCTTTTGAACCCATGACACACAAAATTGGCCACTTTCAACATTTTGGATCCGCTACTTTATTCACCTTCCCAGAGATGGTCACATTTTGTCATTTGATCCACAAAAGAAATTTGTCCTCAGCTGATTGTTTTCCAGCTCTCTCTAGTGTGTTGAGATCAAGTGTAAATCCTGTGGCTACATTATGAATGCATGAGATTTTAATATGCACAGAATGAGCTCTTAATTTAATTAAACCTCTTGCTTTTTTTTTTCTTGTGAATTAATTGAGGTATGGCTGAGTTCTGAGTGAGATGACTTTCATTTGATTTTCACTGATGAAACAGTTGAAAAATATTTGCAAACATTTTAGTCAAATTTCTAAATGCATGCGCACTCCCACCTGCGTGCTCCCGTTTTCCATGCACTGTAGGGCACCGCAGGTAGGAGTGCGCATGCGCGAGAATCCCCCGAGGCGGATGTCGGCTGTGGCGGCTGCAGGCCGCGGCGGAAGATGGCTGAAGCCTGGCTGGAGGAGGAGCTGGGAGAGCTCCGCAGAGGCAGGAGGTGAGGGGAGAGAGACAGATGGATGAGGAGGACAGAGGGGCTTCTAGGGGGGACCAGGAGAGATGGTAGGGGATAGGGAGATTGTGGAGGGGGCAGGAGAGAGAGATGGTCTTGGGGAAGGACAGAGGGGGACAGGAAAGGGAAAGATGGCAAAAGAGGTGAAACAGGGTCAGAGAGAGATGGTAGAGGGTGTGAAAGGGGGAAAGGGAGAGATGGAAATGGAAGGACCACTGCTGCTTTGGGGCACTGAGGGAGGAAAGGTTGGTACATCAGGACTGCTGCCGCCGCCTCGGGTAAGTAAAGACCCTGTCAGGAAGGCCAAAAGGGTACAAAGGAAATGGTGAAAGGTGAGGTGGTGGGACTGAGATCAGTGGGAGGCAGGGTCCGGGCATGATAGAGGCGGGGCATGGGTGGGGTCAGGGTATAGGTGGGGCTATTCTAGCACCCGTTACTGTAACAAATGTAACGGGCTAAAACACTAGTAATTATAATAATAGCTTTATTTATATCCCGTCATACCTTTTCAGTTCAAGGCGGTATACAGTAAAGTGGAAATACAGTGTGGATACCGCAGGTATCAATGCAAGAGAAGAGAGCAGGGAGGTTACAGTATAAGTTGGGGGGGGGGAAGGGGGACTGAGCAGGTATGGGAGGAGAGAATGGAGGAGGATAGAGTACGGATGATAGGTGGGCTGGTTTCTTAGGGTCCGATAAACTTGTTGAATAGGTGGGTCTTCAGGGATTTTCTGAAGGATTGGTATGACAGGGAGTTCAGGAGGATGCGCTTAGGGGGGGTGTTCCAGATGCCAACCTGAAAGGAATAGTGTCCTATTAAGACACAACCCCCCCAATTCTGCATATGGTGCCTAAAGTTGTGCACGCTCATTAGCACACATAGCCAATGTGTACGCAAAGCTTATTTGATTAATTGGTCTAATCAGCACTGATAATTGACAATTAACTCACAAATGATGCTAATTGGGACTAATTAAAAGTTACGTGCACAACTCGGAGCACGATTCTATAAAAAGTTTGTGCCAGTTGCAGTGCTCAAATTTAAAAAGGGTGTGTGGCCAGGGGTAGGTTGGGGCGTTCCTAGAAGTTATACGCATTGTTATAGATCAACGCACAACTTAGGTGCAGGCATTTAGGCCTGGTTTTAATTGGCCGTAGTAGGTGAGCCTAAAGGTTATATGACACACTGGCGCTAAGTGTGATTTTGTAAAGTGCTTGAAACTTTTATAGAATTGGGCCTAGCATCTTACTAGTCAGTGCTGATTTTTTTTCAGATATTATGTATAGAATATGGCTCTAAGGGGGGTAATTTTATAAGGAGGGAAATAGCCTTTAAAGAGCTATTTAAGATGCTTACGTGATACTTATTTTGTAAAGAGAAGTAAGCACCTACTTTATAAATGCTAGCATAAGTGGCAGGTGTAGACATTACACTAGATCTAGGGCTAGTATAAAGTATCCATACCAGTATTTCAGTTGTGTGCATAAATTATGTTTTTTAATTTGTGTGCTTCACCCATGTTCCGCCCAAACTCTACCCTATGCACGTCTACTGATGGAGAAAACACCATCCTTTCAAAGTGCATATTTGTGCCAATTATATGTGCATATTTGTGCCAAAGGTAATTTATATGTGGATGTGGCCATATTGATGCATAAATGTCTAAAATGCCTTGAAGTGGGTGCATAACTTATGGCTCAAAACAATATGCCCCTTATAACTTACCTGTTACTGTTCTTGATCCCAGGTTGCATTTGTCTGTAAGAAATGGCATGCCTTTGCGCTCCAATTTGGAATTCAAAGTTATTTTGCAACTGTACTGTGTGAACAGGTAATGATCATTAACATCGAAATGAGTAACATTTTGTCCTCCTTTCATTCAACAGCTCAGCAACCAACTTCCATGTGATGGGGCTGTGATTGCAGATCCACTGCTGCAAATCACAGAAGAGGAGATTTCTGCAGTTGCAGATTTATAAATGTATCGTACTCGTGTGGTCTGTATGACTGTTTTGGTTATCTGATTGCCTAGTATTCTTTCATTTGAATGTTATGTTTTTCTTGTTTGAATTATTATTTATGAGATGGAAATCAAGATAATGAGATCTCTCGGGTGGGGAGAGGGGAGATTGCAGTATTCACTTTTCTGAATTTTGAAGCCTGAGAACACCATTTTATCAAAAATGACCTCAAAATATTTTTGAGGCCAGTTTAGCACTTGGCATTTCCAGAGGTCTTCTAGAGGGTATTTTGTTTAAAAAATGCTCTTTAAGGGAGCAGTATTGAAAGAGTTAACGTAAACATATTTTGCAATTGCTGTCTTTAATGTTCATGTACTCTGCAAATGTAAATTCTGTACTGTCATAAAATTGTATAACTGCACTCAAACATATTTGCTGTCTATTCTGATTTCTCTATGTATGTAGTGCCTTTTTTAAATTAAATTTAAAAAAATGTATGGCTGTTGGGTGGAGGCTTAATATTTTGCAAGTCATGCTCACTTTTCAGAAACTGGCTCAAGGGGATCCATTAAAGAAAAGATATTTTCACATATTTGCTTTTGAAAAATCTGGCTGCTGTTTAAAAATGTTTGTACCAAAATAGAAGCTAAGCATCTATTTTGGCCTGATGAATTGAACTGTAAATAAAATACTGAGGTTGCAACTAAATTGCTTTCATTGTCTTTAATTCACTACCAAGTAAGAATTTTCAAGCTGTAAAAATTTTCCATGCTAAGTGCCATGATTATCTTGACTATGCTAATCGTTAATTATTAGTCCCTTGAATGATTCCTTTGATGAAACAAATCTGATTCCTGTCCCCTTAACCAGAATAGGTAGCTATTTAAAGGACTCATTCCTAATATATGAAGGCCCACCAGTTGAGGTGGAGGAGAGACAACACTTTTAGTCTATTTTGGGTATGTTTAACACAGCTAAGAGGAATAGTGTGGCAAAAGGGTTGATAGGTTAGACAAAAATAAGAAGGGGTGGGGAGGTTGGAGAGTTGGTATTTACATATTGGAATTTATAGGCCAAATGTTCAGCCTACCATGGTCAGTCCATTGAGCTGATGTTCAGACTGATACCTGGTTGGAAAGTGATGAGGCAGTCAAAGATGATCGCCAGGACTATGTGTAGCCTCACAGCTGCAGTAGTGAAAAGAGAGATCTCTGCAACCAGCACCAGGGCTTTAGTCCTAGCCTGACAATGGTAGTGTCTGGTTTTGGTTGAGTGGCAAGCCAATTTTTTAGGGTAGCACTTACCATGCCTTGCACCTCACAGTGATTCCTCTATGACCACCCAATAAGGACAGCTCTACACTGTTAGAACTAGCAACTTTTAGGAACCCCTCAACCTCACACCCACTAAGGGGCATCAAGCCTTTTTGTTCTTAAAGTACATAAGAGGAAAGAGGTTGCTATAGTTTTTCAAAAGAAGCATATGAAAAGGTAAGGGGGGAAGCATTCATTAACCACAAGAGATTGCAGAAGGAGGAAGATGAGCAACAATTTCTAGGAAAAAGTAGTCATGAAGTCAATGGAATGAAAAAATAGCCAATACAGTAAAATTAGGGAACAAATAAGTTTTTATCTATCTATATTAATGACAAGGAAGAGCAAAAGTGGCATTGTCAGAATCAAGGGTGAGCTGCACACTGAGCTAAGGGGTTCAATGTATCTTCAACTATGACATCTAGATACTTTTTCTGTGCAATGACTCCTACCGTCAAACCCTGCATTATGTAGCTATAGTTCAGGTTCTTTTTTCCCCACATGTATCACTTTGCACTTGCTCACATTAAACATCTGCCATTTCGATGTCTAATCTAGCAAGTTCTCTTGCAATTTTCACAATTCTCTCATGACTTGATTAAATTTGCTGATGACAAAAAGTTATACTCTAGTTATTTCCATCTCTAGTTCATTGATCAGTAAGGACCCAGCAGGAGCAATCAGTGAAGGCCGGCCACAAAGGGGGGGGGGGCACTCGCTGGGAACTGTGTGCAGATTGGGAGGAAGGGCAGGTGGGTCAGAAAGAAGAAAAAGGATAAGGCAGGGAAAGGTCCAGGGTGGCAAGGACCAATTGCGGAAATTGGGAGAGGGGCATGGAAGGAGCATCCTGGGCTCGAATGGGATCCAACTCCCCTAGCATGGCCATTTTTAATCACGCCAAGGGAAACGAACACCTGCCCCACTAGATTTTTCAGGTAGCGAGCGCTGACCTTGGGACGGCAGCAACATCAGGCACAAGGGGATGACCCCCAGGGCCACAAAGGTAGGGGTGGGGCCATGTTTAGGAATGGGGCTAGGATACTAAAGTGAGGGCTCCTACCCCATGATGGTAAATGGGACCTTTCTTGAATGGAGGGACCAGCCTGAAATATGAGCATTGGCACTTCCTCGCTTGAACAGCGAGAGGGCAATCCAGGCAGTTAATTGGGTCCGAGAAGCTAGGATGGCAACTCAGGCCAAGTGAGTGTGAGGAGGGTAACTGGCTTGAATGGTGATGCCTACTGCTCAGGTGAGTCCCCAATACACACTGATCGATTTCAATGACCCCTACCCCCTCAGTGTGCAAGTCCTCAGAGTCTAGCTTAGGAGATCTATAGCAATATATAGGTAATTCATTTAGAGTTGAGTTTGTAAATCTGTATAGCTAAGTTGAGCTTAAATTGTAAATTTGAACATTGTTATAACCATGCTGCGGCCCATAATAAATTTTTTTCCTAGCAGAAGATACAACTGATTCTGATTGCAATTTGTAGAAGGGATATGGCTGGGGGGGGGGGGCTGTAAGGGTTAGGGATGGGAGTTCAGGGACCAGTTGAGGCCTCCCCAATTTGTGTTAAAAAGCAGAGGTCCCAGCACATACCTCTGGGGATCCCAACTATTTACCCTTCTCCATTGAGAATATTTTTTATTTAACCTCATTTTCTCGCTTTTAACTAGTTCTTAATCCATAACAGGACAATGCCTCCTATCCCATGACTTTCTAAATTCCTCAGGAGTCATTCATGAGGTAATATGTCAAATGCCTGTTGAAAATCCAGATATATTATATCAATCATGTCACCTTTATCCACGTTTATTAACCCCTTCAAAGAAATGTAGTAGATTTGCTGAGGCAAGATTTTCCTTGACTAAATTCATGTTGGCTTTATCTCATTAATCCATGCTTATGTATATGCTTTGTAATTTTGTTCTTTATAATAGTCTCTACCATTTTGCCCAGCACCGACGAAAGACTCACTGATCTATAATTTCCCAGATCACCTCAAGAACCCTTTTAAAAAATTGGCATTATGTTGGCCACCCTCCAGTCTTCCAATATAATACTGAATTTTAAAGATAAACTATAAATTACTACCAATAGCTTTGCAAGTTCATTTTTTAAATTTTATCAATATTTCATTTCTATTACTCGTGGTGATGTACTAATTTATTCCAAAACTTTATTCAGCTTTCAAGCATTTTCACTCTACCTAGTTCCTGGTCAGATCATTCTTTGTTCTTTTCAGTTTAGCTGTCCCTAAGCCTCCCATGTTGACCTGGTCTCTCCCTTTGTCTAGGAATCTAGGCAAAATCTACTCTAACATTGGTTCCTGTGGTTTCTCTGTTTTTCCTTATCTGCCCTGGCGGGCTCACAATCTAGCTATGGCACATTGCAATCATCATTTATTTTATATACTGCAAATTGTCACCAAGGTGTTTCTATGTGGTGTACAGCCACCCCCCCCCCCCCCAGCAAAATCTAAAAACAAATTGATTGCAAAAATAGAAAAAAAAAGGGAAACCAAATTGGGATTATGGAAAAGCTAGTCTAAAAAGGTGGGTTTTGAGTGACACTTTAAAGGCAGAAAAAGAAGATTCATGGTAAAACTGAATTGGGAGAGCATTCTATAATTTCAGAGAAGATTCTCAACTAATGTTGAGATGAATTACAGATAAAGGAGGTGTAAGGTATCAAGATGATAAAGATATGAAGGAACATCAATTAAATGACCTTGAAAAGCAAGAATCGTCAATTCAAAATGTATTCGGTAGCTGAGAGGCAACCTGTCCACCTGTTTTACTAAGGTGCGCTATGCATTTTAGCATGTATGCTAACCACTAATGCATCCATAGTCTAATGCGCACGCGTTAGGGTTTAGCGTGTAGTTAGCACACCCTAAAATGCTTAGCACACCTTTGTAAAAGGAGCCCTATGTTTGTTTTTTAAAAATAGGGTTAATGTGAACGAATGGGTGAGCTTTGTTAAAAAGACAGATAATGGTTGACTGGACTAACTCAAGTTATTTGAGAATAAGGAGGGAGGCCAGCGTACAGAGAATTGCAATAGTCGATGCAAGAGATTACCAAAGCCAAGAGGAGAGCGCGAATAGCAGAATGGGGAAGAAAGGAGTAAACTGAAATAAATATGATGAATAAAGAAGGAAGAACAAACAACCATTAATCTGAGCCTTGAAAGTCAGATGACTATCAAAGATTATACCAGGAATTGTAACAAAATCTTTATAGGGCAGTTCTAGTTGATTCAAAACAGTGAAAGATAGTAGTGGTAGTGTTGGGCAGGGGAAACTCACATTTCTTGATATTGAAATAAAGATGATGGTCTCAGGAGGAAAGTTTATGAGGGCAGAGATTTACTGATATCAGTCTGTGACCTGCTTAGGTTTTGAGAGAGAGAGATGATAAATAATACAGTAAGGAATCTGGATGTCATCTGCATAACAATGGTTGACATGAATCAATTGTATAAGAGTAAGAAGAAAATGGACATTGAGGGGAACTCGTGGAGAGTAGATGTCCAAGATGAAGGCTTTATTCAAACAAATAAATAATCCATATAAAAATGGCTAGGGCCTGAACCTCTGGGAAACATATGGACCCAACACGGTCCGTGTTTCGACAATATAGCCGTCTTTAGGGGTCCCTATTTGGTCCTAAATGCAGGCATGTGGATTAAATAATGAAAATGGTGGCAGTCCGCGGTGGGAGTCTGCATTTAGGACCAAATAGGGACCCCTGAAGAAGACTATATTGAAACACGGACCGTGTTGGGTCCATATGTTTCCCAGGGGTTCAGGCCCTAGACATTTTTATGTGGATTATTTATTTGTTTGAATAAAGCCTTCATGTTGGACATTGACTCTCCATGATTTCTTTGTTTCTTTGACATTACTCTCTATGGATGGACTAGGGTCAATTTTCTTGTTGTTCATTTGAGGAGAACCAAATTGAGTATGAAAAATTTGGTAAGTCCAATCAGTAAAAGCAGCCAAGCCATTGGAGAACAACACCCAAGATACCAATGTCAAGTAAATGCTGGAGAAGATCGTGGTGAACCAGTTCATAAACAGAAAATATCATATATACTTGAATGTAAACAGATTTTTGAGCAAAAAAAAAGCCCAAAAATAGGAGTCTCGATTTTATATTTGAGTCTTGATCTTTCTTGCTTCCTCCCTCTGTCCCTCCCTCTCACTGAAGATTACATTCCTCCCCTGCTAACCAGTACTTCTGTTCCCGACCCAAAGAGAGAGTATTTTGATTTATATTAGCACACATTATAGAGGAGAAAAAGGGTTTAGAGGGTTGGGATCTGGGGTTACAGTATTGGACTACGCAGAATAATTGTTTTTGTTAATGCATGTCATTTTAGTATTTATCTGCTGGTATTGTAGTTATTCTTATATTTATTGTATTTACTATATAGCAATGTTACTTCCCGTAACAGTTGTTATCCAGGGACAGCAGGCAGCTATTCTCACTAGTGGGTGATGTCATCCGACAGAGCCCCGATGCAGACGTCTCACAAGCATACTTGCTTGAAGAAACTTCAGAAGTTTCGAGATGCCCGCACCGTGCATGCGCGAGTGCCTTCCTGCCCAATGCTCCGGGTGTGTCTCCTCAGTTCAGGTAACTAGCAGAGAAGCCAACCCAGGGGAGGTGGGGGGGACGTGAGAATAGCTGCCTGCTCTCCCTGGATAACAACTGTTACGGTAAATAACATTGCTTTATCCCAGGACAAGCAGGCAGGTATTCTCACTAGTGGGTGACCTCCAAGCTAACCTCAATGGGATGGTGGGAGAGTTGGCAACTTAGGAGAATAAATTTTGTAATACTGTTTGGCCAAACTGTCCATCCCGTCTGGAGAAAGTATCCAGACATTAGTGACAGGTGAATGTATGAACTGAGGACCAAGTGGCAGCCTTACAAATCTCCTCAATCGGTGTCGATCTGAGGAAGGCTACAGAGGCCGCCATTGCTCTGACCTTATGGGCTGTGACTTTATAGGGAAGGGGTAATCCAGCCTGGGCATAGCAGAAAGAGATGCAAGCCGCCATCCAGTTGGAGATGGTACGCTTCGAGACAGGGCGTCCCAACTTGTTCGGATCAAATGAGACGTGGTTTGTGTGGTTTGGTGCGATCCAGGTAGAAAGCCAAAGCACGTTTACAGGCCAGAGTGTGAAGAGCTGATTCTCCAGGATGAGAATGAGGCTTTGGAAAAAACACAGGAAGAACTATGGATTGGTTGAGATGAAATTCAGAGACCACTTTAGGCAGGAATTTTGGATGAGTGCGAAGGACCACCTTGTCATGATGGAATACTGTGAAAGGTGGATCCACCACTAAGGCCTGAAGCTCACTGACTCTGCGGGCAGAAGTGAGGGCAACAAGAAAAACCACTTTCCAAGTGAAAAACTTCAGCGGAGCCTTGTTGAGAGGCTCAAAAGGAGGTTTCATAAGTTGAGAAAGGACAACATTGAGATCCCAAACCACTAGAGGAGGTTTGAGAGGAGGATTGACATGAAAAAGTCCTTTCATAAATCTGGAAACCACAGGATGAGCAGAGAGAGGTTTCCCTTGCAGAGGCTGATGGAAAGCCGCAATTGCACTCAGGTGGACTCATATCGATGTAGACTTGAGGCCAGAATGAGACAGGTGTAAAAGATAGTCCAAAACAGAAGACAGGGAGGCTCGCTGAGGCTCCTTACGATTAGAAACACACCAGGCAGAAAATCTAGTCCATTTTTGGGAGTAGCATTGCCTAGTAGCAGGCTTCCTGGAAGCCTCCAACACATCCCTCACCGCCTTGGAAAACTGACGGGGAGTCACGTTGAGAAGAACCAAGCTGTCAGGTGGAGAGAATGCAGGTTGGGATGGAGTAGAGATCCTTGTTGCTGAGTAAGCAGTGAAGGAAACATTGGAAGAAGGTACGGCTCCCTGCTGCTGAAGTAGAAGGGAGTATCAAGGCTGTCTGGGCCACCAAGGAGCTATCAGAATCATGGTGGCATGGTCAGATTTCAATTTGACCAGAGTCTTTTGAATGAGAGGAAATGGAGGAAACGCATACAGAAAACGATTCCCCCAATCCAGCAGAAAGGCATCTGCCTCGAGGCGATGAGGAGTGTAAATCCTGGAGCAGAATTGAGGCAGTTTGAAGTTGTGGGGAGCCACAAAGAGGTCTATCTGAGGCGTCCCCCACTGAGAGAAGATCTGATGAAGGGGCCTGGAATGGAGGGTCCATTCGTGAGGCTGGAAGAGACGACTTAAGTTGTCCATCAAGGCATTGTCCTTCCCCTGGATGTAGACAGCTTTGAGGAAGGTGTTGTGGCGAATCGCCCAATCCCAGACTCTGAGAGCTTCCTGACAGAGGGAGGCCGAGCCCGTGCCCCCCTGCTTGTTGACATAATACATGGAGACCTGATTGTCCGTGCGAATGAGGACCACCATGTCGTGAAGCAGATGTTGAAAAGCTTGAAGAGCATTGAAGATTGCCCTGAGTTCCAAAAGATTGATATGGCACAGCCGGTCCGCACTGGTCCAGAAGCCTTGAGTGCGAAGGCCGTCTAGATGAGCTCCCCAGGCATAGGTCGAGGAATCAATCGTGAGAACTTTTTGGTGGGGAGGAGTGTGAAACAGCAAACCTCTGGATAGATTTGAAGAGGTCATCCACCAAAGTAGAGACTGCTGAAGAGCAGGAGTGACTATGATGTGACGAGTCAAAGGATATGACACCTGTGTCCATTGAGAAGCCAGGGTCCACTGAGGAATCCTGAGGTGAAGTCTGGCAAAAGGAGTCACATGAACTGTAGAGGCCATGTGGCCCAGGAGAACCATCATGTGTCTCGCTGAGATGGACTGGTGAGAAGACACTGACTGGCAGAGGTGAAGAAGAGTATCCAGGCGCTGTGGAGGAAGGAATGCTCTGAGTTGAATAGTATCCAGAACTGCCCCGATGAAGGGAAGAGACTGGGTAGGCTGCAGATGAGATTTTGGGAAGTTGATCTCGAAGCCCAAACTCTGCAGGAACCAAATCGTTGTCAGGGTCGCCGAGATGACCCCCGAAGCCGAGGTGGCCTTGATGAGCCAGTCGTCGAGGTAGGGAAATACCTGAAGACCCTGGTTCCGGAGTACAGCGGCCACTACCACCAGACACTTCGTGAAGACCCTGGGAGACGAGGACAAGCCGAATGGAAGCACTTGATACTGCAGATATAGATGTCCCACCCGAAATCTGAGGAACTGGCGAGAGGCCGGATGAATGGGAATGTGAGTGTAGGCCTCCTTGAGATCCAGAGAGCATAACCAGTCGTTCTGCTCGAGGAGGGGGTAGAGAGAAGCAAGGGTCAGCATGCGAAATCTCTCCTTGACCAGAAACTTGTTGAGAACCCTGAGGTCCAGAATTGGACGCAGGTCGCCCGTCTTTTTCGGAACAAGGAAGTACCGGGAGTAAAACCCCAGGTTGTGTTGGTCCACAGGGACCGGCTCAACGGCCCGAAGCCGAAGCAAAGCCTGAGCTTCCTGAAGAAGAAGGGCGGTCTGGGTCAAGTTGGAAGGATACTCTCTTGGAGGGTGGTCCAGGGGGACCCGATGGAACTGAAGAGAATATCCTTCCCTGATGATGGTAAGGACCCAAAGGTCGGTGGTAATAGCCGTCCATCGATGATAAAAATGATGGAGGCGACCTCCAATTGGAAAGACAGGGGATGGCAGAACGGTGTTGGTTATGCTCCCTATCAGAGAGTCAAAAAGGCCGAGGAGCCTTAGGGACAGCAGAAGGCTGAGGTTTTTGTTGAGCCTTCTGTGGTGGCTGCCGCTTCTTTGGTTGCCTCGCAGCAGGAGCCTGCCTGGGATTATAGCGCCGCTGATAGATCAAGGGCGGTCGAGAAGGTCGAGACTGAGCAGGTTTAGGCTTGGGACGAAGGATGGACTGGAAAGATTTTTCATGGTCCGACAGCTTCTTCGTCACGGTCTCAATAGATTCATCAAACAAATCAGCACCCACACAGGGGATGTTGGCAAGCCTGTCCTGGAGGTTCGGGTCCATGTTAATGGTTCGAAGCCAGGCTAAACGACGCATGGCCACGGAGCAGACAGCGGCTCGTGCCGAGAGCTCGAAGGCATCATAGGAGGATTGCATCAGTTGAAGTCGCAGCTGGGATAGCGAGGCGACCACCTCCTCAAATTCAAAATGAGCCTGAGACTCAATGTAAGGTGTAAACTTCCAAAGCACAGGCAGGAAGAACTCCAAATAAGTTGCAAAATGGAAAGTGTAATTGAGAACTCTGGATGCCATCATCGAGTTCTGGTAGATGCGCCTCCCGAATTTATCCATGGTTCGGCCCTCTCTGCCCGGTGGCACTGAGGCATACACCTGGGATGGATGAGATCTTTTGAGGGAGGACTCGATCAACAGGGACTGATGAGAGAGCTGGGATCCCTCAAACCCCTTGTGATGCACCGTGCGGTACCTAGCATCCAGTTTGCCAGGAACGGCAGGAATAGAGTACGGTGTTTCGAAACATCGCATAAAGGTCTGGTCGAGAAGCTTGTGCAAAGGTAGACGAAGAGACTCGGCAGGAGGATGAGGCAGATGCATGGTATCCAGGTATTCCTTGGAGTATCGGGAACCGGAGTCCAAGGTGATGTCGAGATCATCCGCCATCTGCCTGAGAAAAGACGAAAAAGACAATTGGTCCGCCAACACAGGCCGGCGGGACGGGCTGGATGAAGTCGAAGCCTCTGGATCCAAGGAGACTTGTGATCGGCAGGGCGAGAAAGAGCCATAGGGATCCTCGTACTCCGGCCCCGGAAGAGGGGAGACATCCGAAGAGGAATACCCCACACGAGGTAGTTTCTTCTGAGGCGAGACTGTAGAATGCCTAGAGGAATGCCTCGAAGAATGCCTGGAACGATGCCCCTCCCTGTGTCTCGAAGGAGACCTGGACCGGCGATGCTTAGACTGGTCCCCAGAGGCCTCCAATGAGTAGATAGGGCTGGAGGCCGTAGAGCGAAGAGGAAGATGGCTCGATGCCTCTCGAGCTGCATTCCATGCTTGATAGGGAGTGTGGAAGAACTCTTCCTGGCGATGCCCAGGGCTTCGATTACCCGAAGGAATATCCCAAAGTTCTTCGCCCGGAGGGGGAATGGGTTCCAGAGGCGGCATGTCGCTAAACGAAGCACGCCTCGATGAACTGGCCACCGAGCGCTGCTCCTCCTCCCTGAGCAGCGAGAGCGAACGGCGAGGGGGAGGAGGAGGGGGGCGGCTCGCCCCCCCGAGGAGGGACTGCTTGCCCACCCTGGATCGTGGCCAGCCACTTGGGCCCCATGGTGGTCATAATATCAATGAATTGGGCCTCCATGATCGACTGCAGCGAAGCCGACAAGGAGGGAGCCGCACTCGAAGTGGGACCTCCTGTACGGTCTTCGCGCTCCCGAGTAGTCGAGTGCTTAGCCTTAGAAGCTTTCGGCACTTTAATAACCACCGGGGGAATGGTCTGAGGAGGTACCTGGTCTGAGGAGGTACCTGTTCTGAGGAGACCGAAGGAGGCACCGGAGCAGGAGGCGGGGTCGAAGCCGGAATGAAGGAGGCCGGCTTCAAGAGACCCAATGCAGCAGGAGCCGAGGATGACTTCGCAGGTACAGGCGAAGCGCTTGTTGAAGTCGAAGCCGAAGGTTCCTTAGCAGCTTCCATCTTGAACATCGACTCCCACAGGAAACAGCGACGCTTAAACGCACGTGCTGTGAGAGTGGAATAAGGCCGGCACGATTTCGGAAGATGTTCTGGACCAAGACACTGCAGGCAGCGTCGATGCGGGTCCGTCAACGAAATCGCGCGCTGGCACTTGCTGCACTTCTTAAAACCGGTAATCGGCCGGGACATAGGCCGAAAAAGCTCCGCTGTGAGATCGAAGGAGCGGGGCCTCAGCCACGCGGCTGACCTGGTCGAATCTCCGTAAAAAATTTTTTTTAAAAAAAATAAGAAACGAATGAAATACAACACACGATAAAGAGCAAAATAACTCAAAACCGCGGTACTAGAAGGCAAGAACACGGGTTCACTCAGCGCAGAGAACTGAAGCAAAACTTCTCAGCTCCGCAGAAAGAAAAGAACTGAGGAGACACGCCCGGAGCATCGGGCGGGAAAGCACTCGCGCATGCGTGGTGCGGGCATCTCGAAACTTCTGAAGTTTCTTCAAGCAAGTATGCTTGTGAGACGTCCGCATTGGGGCTCTGTCGGATGACATCACCCACTAGTGAGAATACCTGCCTGCTTGTCCTGGGATAAACTGTAATATTTTGTTTCATTTGTTATACATGAATCCCCTCTTTTACTAAACGCGCTAGCAGTTTTAGCGCCGGGAGCCTCACTAAATGACTCATGCGGCTCCCGACACTCATAAAAACTCTATGAGCATCGGGAGCAGTGCAGCTCCCTGTGCTAAAACCGCTAGCGCGGTTTAGTAGAAGAGGGGGGTAAGTGCCTTATTGCTTGATTTTAACTGAATTGAGACTCATCCATTTTTATGTCTGTCTTTTGTGAACATAAGAATAACTTCAATGGGTTAAACAAGGGGTAGGCAATTCCGGTCCTTGAGAGCCACAGGCAGATCAGGTTTTCAGGAAATCCACAATGAATATATATGAGATGGATTTGCAGGCATTGCCTCCTTTGAGATGAAAATCTATCTCATGCATATTTATTGTGGATATCTTGAAAACATGACCTGCCTGTGGCTCTCGAGGACTGGAATTGCCTACCCCTGGGTTAAACCAATGGTTCGTCAAGCCCAGTACCCATCATCATGGTGGCTAATCCAGGCCACCAGTACCTGGCAAAATCCCAAAGAATAGCAACATTCCATGCTACTAATCCAGGGCAAAAAGTGGCTTCCTCCACGTCTTTCTCAATAACAGACTATGGACTTTTCCTCCAGGATTTATAGTTTTTTGATGCAAGGCGCTGGTAGCCTCTTTGTAATATTAGGAGACTTTACATTATTATTATGTTATATTGATGTTTGATTTCTTGTATGTGATTCTGTTTGCGTATGTACTTTACTGTATCCTGCCTTGGGAAAGGCAGGGTATAAATAAAGAAATACAAATAAAGAAATACAAACCTTTCTTAAAACCGGCTACGCTATTAACTCATGCCACAACTTCTGGCAATGTGTTTCAGAACTTAACTATTCTCTAAGTGAAAAAATATTTCCTCCTATTGGATTTAAAATTCGGGATAAATAGGAGAAAGAATTACAGCTTAATTTGAGACATTGGGATGTTGCCCGTACTTTAAAAGCGACACCTGGGGTGACATCATGTTCATGGTTAAGAGAAGCGTATTATAGGGTTATATTACGTGCCTATTACACACGAACACAATTGTTTTATAGTAGAGGTCTTCCTACACCTTTGTGCTATAAATGTGGGAGGGAGAGTCATACATTAGGTCATGCATTTTGGTTTTGCCACATAATTCAGCACTTTTGGAAGCGAATAATAAATTATATGTCAAAAATAATTGGAAGATCTTTGCGCTGTTCTCCTTCTTTATTTTGGATTTGCCAGAAGCTTTTGGCCATCTACCTAAAGGAAATAGGGCGTTGTGTAGGAAAATGAGTCTCTTGGCTAGAAAATGTATACTTCAATATTGGACGATTCCTGATCCTCCGAGGATTTGGCATTGGCGGAACCAATTACATCAGTTGGCCATTTGGGAAGCTAGAGATGCTGGAATTATAAGAAAGCGAAATATGTTATTTATACAAATCTGGGATTCATATTTGCAAGATTTGCATCCTAAGGGCCGTAGTGTGATTTTAAGTTGGATCTCTTAATTGGGTTTTTATTAAGTTAATGAAGAGAGTATCATTGGGAATAAAGTACTATTAGGTGGGGAGGGGTGGGTGTGGAGAGGGATAGTAAAGGTTCAAACACATATAGATAAAGTGGGGGTTTATTGAAATTGGAATTTGTCTTTTATTATATATATTATAAAAGTTGATGTGCTTTGATGTTGTATTTATTGTATTCGATGATGTTTGCATCAATAAAAACTGTTTGAATCTAAAAGTATTTCTCTGTAACTTCATCGAGTGTTCCCTAGTCCTTGTAATTTTTGATGGAGTGAAAAATTGATCCATTTATACCCGTTCTACTCCACTCAGGATTTTGTAGATGTCAATCATATCTCCAATCAGCTGTCTCTTTTCCAAGCTGAAGAGCTCTAACCTTTTTAGTCTTTCCTCATACGAGAGGAGTTCCGTTAGAGAATGACACGGGGACAAATTTTTCCCCATCCCTGTGGGGATTCATTTTCCCATCCTGTCCCCGCAAATTCTTTTCCTGCCTCTGCCTCATTCCTGCAAGTTCTGTCCTCATCTGCACAAGCCTCAAACACTTTAAGACCATAAGTGTTTTAGGCTTGTGCGGTTAAGGCACAGCTTACAGGAATGGAGCAGGGACAGGGACTGACAAAACTTGTGGGGATGGGGATATTTAGATCCTGTAGGGATGGGGACAAATTTGTCCCCGTGTCATTCTCTAAGTTTCACCCCCTTTATCATCTTGGTTACTCTTCTTTGAATCCTTTCTAGTGCCGCTATATCTTTCTTTTGATAAGGAGACAAGAATTGAACGCAATACTCCAGGTGAGGCTGCACCATGGAGCAAGGCAGAGGCATTATAACATTAGTTTTGTTAACCATCCCTTTTTTAATAATTCCTAGCATCTTGTTTGTTTTTTGGGCTACGCAGGTTTCACTGTATTGTCTACAATGACACCCAGATCTTTCTTGGGCGCTAACTCCCAAGGTGGACCCTAGTATCTGGTACTATTTGGATTATTCTTCCCAATGTGCCTCACTTTGCATTTGTCCACATTAAATTTCAACTGTCACTTGGATGCCCAGTCTTCCAATTTCCTAAGGTCTGCTGCAATTTTTCACAATCTGCATGCGTTTTAACAACTTTGAACAGTTAGTGTCATGTGCAAATTTAATTTCTTCGCTTGTCATTCCAGTTTCCATATAAACAAGTTAAATCGCACGGGTACCAGTACAAATGCCTGTGGCACTCCACTGTTTACTCTCCTCCATTGAGAAAAATGACCTTTTAACCCTTCCCTCTGTTTTCTATCTAATAACCAATCCCTAATCCACAATTGAACTTTGCCATCTATCCCATGACTCTAATTTTTTCAGGAGCCTCTCATGAGGAGCTTTGTCATAAGCTTTCTGAAAATCAAGATACACATCAACTGGCTCACCTTTATCTACATGTTTGTTCACACCTTCAAAGAAATGAAGCAAATTGGTGAGGCAAAATCTCCCTCAGCTGAACCTATGCTGACTCTCTCATTATATCATGTTTGTCCATGTGTTCCACAATTGTATTTTTTATCATCATTTCCACCATTTTGCCAGGCACTGAAGTCAGTCTTACTGGTCTGTAATTTCCCAGATCTCCCCTGGAACCCTTTTTAAAAATCGAAGTAACATTGGCACCCTCCAATCTTCAGGTACAACAAACCCCAAAACTGTTGTAACTTCACTGGAAATGTCCAGTTAGCTCTTTTGTAATCCGCCTTGAACTGCAAGGTATAGGCGGAATAGAAGTCCCTAATGTAATGTAATGTAATGTAATTTTGGTGACAGTTTATAGATCACTAACAGCAGGTCAGCAGTTTCATGTTTGAGTTCTTTTAGTACTCTGGAATGTATACCATCCGGTTCAGGTGACTTATCACTTTTTAACTTGTCAATTTGGCTTAGTACATATTCCAGATTCACCAAGATTTCTTTCAGTTCCTCTGCATCATCACCCTTGAAAACCATTTCTGGTTCAGGTGTGGTGGTCTATACAAGACGTTTTCTCTGTTTTTAAGGTTAGTCAGGGAAGCAAAGAGGTTAACATTATAAAGTTAAATAATGTATAAAAACTTATGGCAAAAATTTCTAGTCTTTGTAGATTGGCTTTCAGTGATAGCCCAAGTTTCTAAACCTCGGTTTATATTCTAGTCAATATTCCCCCTTTTTTAAGGGAGAAAATGTTACCTCTGATCAACAAAATTCTAATTCTGTCATGAAGTGAGACTAGTAAGGTTTCAGTACTCTCACAATTCCCATATTGGAAACATATATCCCAAATATAAACCGAGTTAGCTTAGCAGGATTCATACCCAAATATAAACCGAGGCAACATATATCCCGAATATAAACCGAACCAATATAAACCGAGTTAGCTTAGGGTTTATAAAATGTTTGGATAATTTTCTAAAAGAAAAGTCCCTTGAGCCATTATTAAGATGCACTTGGGAAAATCCACTGCTTATTTCTAGAATAAGCAGTGTAAAATCTTTTGGCATAGTGCCAGGTACTAGTGACCTGGATTAACCATGGATGTAAATATGATACTAGACTTGATGGACCTTTGGTCTGTCCCAGTATGGCAACACTTATAGTCTTATCTAACTTTTGCTTCAACTCTAGATTTTCAGTTTAAGCCTAGAAAAACTTAAAAGCTAGAGTTTTTAAGTTTTTTGATCTCCCATTCTTATCAGGTTAGTTCGAATAGCTAGCTCTCATATGTCTGGAGCACTCATTGTGGGGTCCCTCAAGGTTCCCCACTGTCACCATTATTCAATATCTATTTGTGCTCATTGGGAACTCAACTGGCAGGCTTTGGAGTCAGATACCATATTTATGCTGACATTACTTTCTTGTTACCTACTGTATACTTTACCTTCTCGAGAGGCTGGATGAGTTGGATGAAGTTTTATGAGTGGTGGAACACTGTATGATTACAAATTGAAATTAAACCCCTGCTAAACAAAGTTCTTTTTTTTTGCTTCCCCTTCTATTGAAGAGGATTGCATTGTTATGGGAGGCTGTTCCTTTTCACTGGTAACTACCATCAAAATTTTGGGGGTGACATTAAAAGTGAAAATCAAGTGTCATCCAATCAAATTCCAGTCTTTTTTTTTTTTTGTTAACCAAAGTCTGATTATCTTGAGTCTTCTTCCAGATCTATCATGTAATTCCAAACTAGTAAAGCATAACATTTTTTTTAAAAATTTAAGCTTTAAATTAAATGTTTATTTCCAGTGAATAGCAGTAACACTAAAATTGCCAACACCCTCTAGATAAATTTTCTTTTCAGTATTATCTTTTAAACAAGTTTTTCTCAACTCCTAGCTGCTCCTTTTTTTGTTAGTGACACATGTCTCCAGTAGTTCTTTCTGTATAAATTTAGGCATGAGATGTCATGGAAGGTTCCTATGGAGATGTGAATTAAACTGTAATTCACGGGATATAAAAAAAAAATAAAAATGAATAAGCACTTTGATTTTGAGAATATATTAAAGCACAATTTGGGTACGATAGAAAAAGGTAAGAGAAAAATGATGAAGCAAGAACTATATGTATTCAAGGATGAATCAAAAGCTAATAAAGCAATTGCTGGCAATTGAAAAAAAGGGAATACAGTTCTTCAAAGATGGAATGCGGTTTTAGTGAATACATTGAGATATGGGGACATTGGTGTCATCAAAAATGCAGGTATTGACTTTACAGGATTAGTCAGAGATTATGCTACTCCTTTAGTGTGTCCCTGAGCTGCCACCAGCCGCAGAGCTTGGAGAGTTCTGGCTGCCAGACTGGAGGCTGAGGTCTTCCGCTTGCAGGGCTCTGGAATCCCCACCAGCTTAAGTATTTAAATTTTGCATTTGGGGGGACGGGGAAAAGAAAATTTAGTGCCCAATCGCTTTGGGCTCAGGGCCACTGCCCACCCTCACCACACCCCCATCAGAAGGGCTAGGCAAGGGAAAATACTGTCCCAAAATGGAAGAACACTATCAACACCTCAACCCAGAACTAGAACAAGCCAGGGAAGGTTGTCATGAGCAGGAAAATACCTATTTGTTTTCACCTGAATTAAGGAAGAGGGAACAATGGGCAGGTGGAACTAGTAGTGCTGGGAATAGTGTTCCTAGGGGGAATGTTTACATAGCAACTCACAACATTCATGGGGGACCCAGTTCAAGGCAACACCAAAAACTTTCTAGTCTCCATTTTAGCCAGAAACAAGCAACACCTGCAGTTCATTATCCTGAGGCTTATAAGGGCCAGCAGCAGTGCTCAGAAAGGAGGCAGCCACTGAACCAACCCAAGCTGGAGAGGACACAGGGTATTGAAGGAAGACCAGTTCCTAGGACTTGAAGCAGAATGCCTCAACAGAAAAACAGGTCAGAAATAATCCTTTTGATACTGAAATGTTGGAAGATTTTCTGATTGAGAATGATGAATATTTAGACCCTGAGGAAGTCATGGACTTTGCTGGAACTGACCTGTGTGAAATGGAAACTGACTGTTTGAACTAAGGCCATGCTGAAATTTTGCCATATAGCAAACTTAGAATTTGAAACTGTTTGCAACTTGGATAAAGAAGTAAATGGGACTGGCTGTCTAAGTAAACCCAAGTTTGGGAAAATTTGCTATAGTGCTTTAATACAATGTGAATGTTTTTGCAGCTATCTTTGGAAAAGAAACTATGTTTTCTAGGCTGTGGCCATTTGTACTGCACAGCACCGACAGTGGTCTTTTGGTATTTTTCTTTCTTTTTGGCTGGATTTTGGGTCCTGTGGGGAGGGACCACAACCACTGTGGGAGGAGATCCCTTCTGCCCTGAGCTCTGCAGTCAGAAGAGCTCAGAGGCAAGATCCAGTCTTACCTGCCAGTAACAATTTTGAATAGAAACTGTGTGACAGCATTTTTGGGAATCGGTTGAACATAATACTGGGAGTTGTAAGCAGTGTCTGGTGTCAGAAGTTTGAGTGGACCAGGAGGGACACGGGCCAAGGGAGACCATTTTTTAATCTATTTTTGAAAGCCCAGTTTTCCTTTTGAACCATAAATGTTATTTTGGGGGTTTTCTGAAAATTGAAGTTCCTGAAGGAGTAAAGTACTTTAAGTTGGAATAGATCCAGGTGTTTTTATTACTTGATCCACCACTCAATTGGGAACTGATTAACCGCTCGGTCAGCACCGTGTGCTCTGGGCTCTCTCGGCCATACCCTGCTTAGGCCCGGCCTGGTGACGCATAGTAACAATATCCCAAAGCTAACATATTCCAAGTAATTTAAACTAAAACACTTTTTTCTACCTTTGATGTCTGGACATTTTATTTTTTCTATCATGTTTCCATTTCATCCCTTCAGCTTTCCTGTGTCTTCTGATAATTCCCTATCCAGTGGTTCCTGTTTTGTTGCTACCTACCAACTTCTCATCTCCTTTTCCAATGCTCTAGCTCTTTCATTTCCCATCTAATGCAGTCCCCCATCCGCTTCTATCTATCTTCTACTCCTCATTACCAAATTTCTACCTCTGTACTCAATATCCTCCTCCTCATTATCTCCTTGCCAGCGTCATCTGTCTCTCCCACTTGATTCCACAATTTCCAGTAAATCCCCGCCTTCCATTCTTATAACCCAGCATCTCCTGTCCCTCTCCCCTCATGGCCCCTCTTAAAAGGAAGATTTTGATTTTGTAAGGAGACCGAGATGGTGAAGGGAAGGGAGATAGACGGAGGGGGAAGAGATGCCTGAGTTATGGGGCCCAGGGCAGCTGCCCTGTTTGCCCTCCCCTAACACTGACCCTTACCTCAACTGGCCTGTGTGTCTCTGTCTGATTAGATTGTAAACTCTGTCGAACAGGGTTTGTCTCTTAAATGTAATGTACAGCGCTGCATGCATCTGGTAGCTCTATAGAAATGAGTAGTAATAGAAACTTGGTAGCTCTGCATTAGAGGTTCCTTATTAAGTGTTTCCAGTGGTTTCTGGCACACCTGTAGCAGGTTTTAGATAAGAGGCCCAGGTAGGCTTTGCCACCACCTCAAAGGAAAAATATTATGGATGAGAATACTGTAGCTCTCTTCTATGCAATCTGAAAGACTTAACTGCCGTAATCTTCAGGATTGAAGTACACTCATCTCCAAAGATTCCTATATATGTGGTGTTAAGCTGGGTTTCAAAGCTACCTGCTTCCAAGACTTCAACTCCTGGGATTCCAAAACAGGTTACACCTACCTTTACATTACTGTTTCCTGCTACAGCTCTCCTAGCTTCAGCACAATGTGGCCCATGTTCTGATATCCACCAATATTCCTGGTGTCTGGTGGTAGTGGTGATGGTGGTATGAGGGGGTGAGCGCAGAGCTGCCATGTTATTCAATTCCAAGAGGGAAATTTTAGGCCAGCCCTGGCTTTCTGACCAATCATACATGAAGTGTTGATTTCATTAGGTAGAACTGAGAAACGAAACAATTTTTTTTTTGCATGCACATACCTAGTAATTATGCTATTGTATAGGTTGCTCATGAGATTTGCCTGAATATTGTATCCATTTTTGGAGGCCTTACCTGTAAAAGGATATAGGAGGAGTTTTGTTCTAATTAAATAGCTGACTGAAGAGAGTCCATTTATACTGACCTCATCTGGGGGGCTTAATAAAAGTAAAATGACTTATTTTATATTTTTAAGCTATGGAATATATCTAGCAGGTTCTGTGTAATAGTGGGTTAAAGCAAACAAATATGCATAAACCTGTACCACAAGATGGCAGTGTTCATTCATACACTGGCCTCATTTTCCAATCTATGGAAGGATGCAAATAAAGTTATTAAACAATATATTTTATCTGATGAGAACTGCTTGTGACCTTGTTTGCCCTACTTAGTAGTTAAGGGCAGTTAATGAAACCAAGGGCAGTTGTGATTTATAGGGCCTGTCAACAAAGCTGTTGTATTTTAGCTTTCAGATACTTATTTTGTTGAATAAGCATACAAAAATTACACATTATTAAAATGTTACAATAGCTTGCATTTAAAGATCACATTCTATCATAAATTCTGGAGTCCGTACTTTGCTAAGGATGTAAGAAGTCATGAAGCAGTCCAGAGGAAGGTGACAAAAATGATATCGGGATTGCACCGAGACACATGAGAAGAGACTTGAATACCTGAATATGTATACCATGGAGGAAAGAAGGGATTACATTACATTAGTGATTTCTATTCCACCTGTGCCTTGCGGTTCTAGGCGGATTACAAATTAGAAGAGATCTGGACATTACCGAGAGAATTACGTAACAATGATTACCGAGAGAATTACATAACAGTGATTCATGTACATTACATGGTCTGGTAGAGGATTATAAATTATAAGATATCTGGATTTTTCCAAAAGAATTGCATAGCAAAGAATCAAGTGATAACAGGATACAGTGGAGAATATCAGTATATACGGGATACAGAAGAAAGATTACCAAACAATGAAGGAAGAAGGATAAAGAAGATATGATACAGACGTTTAAATACTAGAAGCATATTGATCTGCAAACAACTCTATTTCAGAGATGAAGCAGCGGTAAAACTAGAGGACATAATATGAGGCTGGGGGTAGTAGACTTAAGAATAACTTCAGGAAATACTTCTTCATGGAGAGGTATGCTTGAAATGCCCTCCCTATAAAAGTGGTGGAGACAACAGTGATGGAGTTCAAAAATACATGGGATAGACACAAAGGATCCCTAAATAGAAAGAAGATAGTATAAATCAGGGGTGTCAAAGTCCCTCCTTGAGGTCCGCAATCCAGTCAGGATTTCAGGATTTCCCCAATGAATATGCATGAGATCTATTTGCATGCACTGCTTTCATTGCATGCTAATAGATCTAATGCATATTCATTGGGGAAATCCTGAAAACCTGACTGGATTGCAGCTCTCGAGGAGTGACTTTGACATCCCTGGTATAAATGGAAGCCCTGCAGAGGGAAGTGAAGACGATGCCGGACGGACTTCTACAGTCTACAAGCTTCTGACTCTGCCATACAAATGTAATACAATGAGGTCATTAATATTAAAATGAGCACTCTGGGTGATTCATTAACTTCATTGTATGTTTGCAGGCAAATTTTTATGGCAGGGTCTGAGTTGTCATAGCCTTACTTTCCATCAGTGTCTGAGCGCTGATTGGCTCAGTCATTGACAGAAAAATAAGGTTTGACAGCTCAGACCCTTCCCCAAAATAATAGACCCCAAATCAAAGATTGGCAGGAGGGATGCCCACTTTCTCTCGCTGCCACTGTCAAACAACCCCCCTGACACCCTCCAGCAGTGGGAGGGATGCCTTCGCCCACCACCACTGGGTTGTTTGACAGCTGTGGCGGGAGGAAATGGGCATCCCTCCTGCCAATCTTCAATTTGGGTTTTAATTTGTGGGTGTATTCTGAGCATGTGCCAGATCACTATCACTAGTGAATCATCCCATGCAAATTTAGTGACCTTATGTGACTATCTGTGAACATCATTTACATATTTGGTTTTTAACGAATGACTCGTCTTTTTGAAATCATTACAATAGTGGCTCCTACAGCGACCTATTGGATTTTACTGTGAACATTGGAGAATCTTCCCCTGAGTTTACTACAACAGTGATTCTCTCAACTCTGTCCTGGAGTACCTCCTTGCCTCTCAGGTAGTCTGGATATCCACAATGAATATGCATGAACTTGATTTGCATATTCTGCTTCCATTATATGCAAATTTCTTTCATGCATATTCATTGTGGATATCCTCTGTTTGATAGGCTACGGGTATTCCAGGACCCAGTTGAGAAATACCGAACTTCAACCTTGAGCTTAATGATGACCAGAAAACTCCTTTTTATAAGGAAAACCTGGTCTCTTTTTTTACAACACTACACATGTAGACTTTCAATTTTGAATTTCTTACATTGGCATATGGTAAGCCAGTACCTAAAAGAGGAGCTTGGCAAACATGAAGTCTAGCTTGCTCAGATATTATCAGATATTTAAATGCGTAAGTGTATAATACCCACTGCTATCTTTAGCGTAGTGTATGTCTATTGAGAAGGGACATAACAAATAAAACAAAATTACAGGAGTGTATCATGTTGCACAGCACCCCCTTTGGGTTTGTTGCTATAGTATTTTCAAGATTTTATATACTTAGAGATCCTTAAACACTGCAGTTAAATCTGTTTACTTCTTGTAGCTTTTTTTTTTTCAGCTGACTTTATAGTTGGCAGGATTACTGTGGCCCTCTAACAAGACAAGTCCTGCAGTCTGGGCTTCTTTTCATGTTACTGCTTCATTTTGTCCCTCCTGGATGAGGTACAATAGAGAGTACCTCTCAATGGCACTATTATTGACAATCGCCTAAAGTTTCTCTAGAGGTAACGGCAATGGGTCATGCTTCTTGTGCGCTCCATGAGTCACCCTTATGATGATTATTTTACCTTGGTTAGATTTGGGGTGGTTTGGGGCCTATAATCTATAGCAGGGGTCCCTAAAGTCTCTCCTTGAGGGCCGAATCGTCGGGTTTTCAAGATTTCCCCAATGAATATGCACTGAAAGCAGTGCATGCACATAGATCTCATGCATATTCATTGGGGAAATCCTGAAAACCCAACTGGATTCGGCCCTCAAGGAGGGACTTTGGGGACCCCTGGTCTATAGCAATGGTCCCCAACCCTGTCCTGGAGGACCACCAGCCAGTTGGGTTTTCAGGGTAGCCCTAATAAATATGCATGAGAGATTTGCATATAATGGAGGTGAGAGGCATGCAAATCTGCCCCATGTACTGTATACCCCTGAAGCAGGCTTCCTTTTCCAAGCTGAAACATGGACCGTGTCAGGTCTACAAGGACCTGTAAGATTGGTCATTGTAAATGTTTTGTAATTTAATAGCTGATTGTACTCGATAACAACTCTACTTTATCTCAGGTTGATGTATATGGTTCCTTTCCCCACTTTCTCTTTGTTGCATATCTGTCATGGGGTTGTTTGCCTTTTATTTCAGACTAGTCTTATAGCCCGTTACATTAACGGGTGCTAGAATATATGTGTGTGTGTCTGTCTTTATTTCTTTCTCTCTCTCTCTCCTTAGCCTTTTTTTTTCTTTCTGCCTTTCTTTTTCCTTGGCTGTCCACCACCACCCCTTGCCTGCTCCCCCTGTCCATTCTCCCTTCCTTTTACCTCCCCTGTGCCCACCACTACCCCTTCACAGCTCTCCTTATGCAGCAGCAGCCCTTCTCCCTTTGTTTTACCTCCCCCCTGTCCAGCAGCACCTCTTTCCTTCTCCCCCTGTCCAACATTAGGCCTCTGTTCCTTTTTCGTCACCCCCCCTGTCCATCAGCACCTCTTTCCTTCTCCCCCTATCCAGCAGTAGGCATCCCTTCCTTTTTCTCTCCCCTCCTCCTTCTTATCCCTATGATACACTTACCTTGCTCTGCCCCTGATCATAGGTTCCCGTTAGCCGCCCAGTTGCACCCATTGGAAAAGTTCCCTCTGCCACATCCCGCACCCCCCCCCCCCCGACGCGACTCCTGCTGTCTTTATTTCTGTCTCTGTCCCTGGCCCCCTTTGTCTGTCTGTCTTTCTATGCATCTCCCTGCCCCTGTGTCTTTCTTTTCTTTCTGTCTCCCTTCCTCCCTCTGTCTGTCTGTCTAAAGCAGCATTGCCTCCCCCTCCATTTCCCTCCCCCCACAGCAGTTCCCTGTGAAGCAGCATTAGCGTTTCCTCTACCCCACTTTCCGTTCCCGCGGGCCCAACTACAAACCTGGTGATTCCAGCAGCGTGTGTGCAGCAGTCTCCACACGCTGCTTCGGGTCCTTCTCCTGCCCTGATTTGTTCTGCCGCGTCTCTGATGACATCATCAGAGACGCGGCTGAGCAAATCGGGGCAGGAGAAGGGCCCGAATGAGCGTGTGAAGACTGTTGCACACGCTAATGGAATCGCCACCGGGTGGGTGGAAAGTTGCTGGGCTCCTCAGTAGGGGCGCTGAGCGGCCGCGATCCCTCTCCTCCGATACCCCGCCCGCTGGAGATCGGTGGCTGGCTGCCCGACTGGTGGAGGTGATCGGCGCCGCAGCTCTGTCCCGGCGGCCTCCGAGAGGCTGCGCTGAGAGGAGAGGAGCCTGCTGCCCGAAGAGGAGGAGCGGCGTTGTCTGAAGAGGCTGAGCTGCGTCATAGACCTCAGCTGGCTGCAGCGGTGGTAAGCCCGATGCGTGAAAACCGCACATGCGCTAGTCTTTTCGCGACAGATCAGGGAACACGTTTTTTTAGTGCGCATGCGCGGCCTAGCATTTTATTATATTAGATGGCAAAAGATTGCACACATGACAGCCTAAGACCACTTCGGGAGGATGAGAGGGCTTATGGAAAATGCAAGTACTAAGACTCCATGAATAAGCAGGTGGTGAGCAATGTACTGTAAAGCTCCTCCTCATGGATGTTGTGCAAGGTTCTATGATGCTTTCATGCTGTCCCAGTCACAACTGTGCCACCAGACTATTCAGTGATGCTTTGCTGCTTGGTAAGAAACCCACCGAGAGGCAGAATAGATCACAAGGTTCTAAGAGTGGCGACTAAATGACCAAAAAACTGTGAACACAACGCTAAATAACGTGGATACAATAAATATAATTTAAATGGAGTACCCTCAGTGTGATTGGGCAGCGAGGGGAGATATACTCCAGCGCTTCACATAACAGGACAGGGACCAATAAGCCCCTGCCCACACACCATCATAGGGTACCTCCTTGTGTGTGATAAATCAAAATAGTGAAAAATGAATCACCAACCAACAAGTGAACACAAGTGAGGTCAATTAAGAAGCTGCTCTAAGAACCTCCCCAACCAGCTCCCACGAACAAAAAATCAAAAACAGACTTAGCTTGAAGATGTTCTTGTCAAGTTATCAAGACAGCAACGAACCACAGTGAAACGCCGCTGAATACCAGGTCCAACCAAGCCTGGTTTTGGGAGCACAAAATCTCTTCTTCAGGAACCCATAATTGTAAAAAATCACTGAAACTAGATCGAGCCGGCTGGAGGGAGGGTGGTTTTTTGAGTGTTTGTGCTTCGTTGCTGCTTGGTAAGGCATAACTTGTAACCTAGGATTATATGAAATTGTACTAGGTGGTTGTCTAGTGCAGGTGATTCTCAACCTTGTCCTGGAGGACCACCAGGCCAATTGGGTTTTCAGGATAGCCCTAATAAATATGCATGAGAGAGATTTGCATATAATGTAAGTGACAGGCATGCAAACCTGCTCCATGCATATTCATTAGGGCTAGCCTGAAAACCCAATTGGTCTGGTGGTCCTCCAGGACAAGGTTGGGAACCACTGGTCTAGTGCATAGCTGGATATTGTTGAGGATAAGCAGCTTCTAACATAATATCCACTCAAGTGCACAGCTGACTCCAGTTATCTTGTTCTGAACCAGCTATTTACTTAGTCACGTCTGCAGTGGTAGAGGCAATAAGATGGCAAATTATATACACAGTACGAGAGATTTTGCTTAATTCATACTGTATTTTCCCGAAAATAAGACCTACCCTGAAAATAAGCCCTAGTCACCGGCAGTAGCGCTTATCCCCCTCCCTCGCCAACCCTTCCGTCTCTCCCTCCTATCCGAACCCCGACCGCGAAATACCTGGTAACAAATGGCAGCGTCAGCAGCACAGGCTGCATTGTGGCCTGACCTTCTCATGCTCAGCTGTTCCGTGCCGCATTGCTGATGACATCATCAGTGATGTGGTAGAGGAACGCCCGGGCATGAGAAGGACAGGCCACAATGCAGCCTGTGCTGGCGACGCTGCCATTTGTTACCAGGTATTTCGGTCTCGCGGTCAGGGTTCAGATGGGAGAGATGAAAGGAAGAGAGGGATAGAAGATTCAAGGGTTCTGCTGCACAGGGGGATGGGAGGGAGGGAGGTATAGAAAGATACTGCACAAGGGGATGGGTGAGGGGGTGGGAGGAAAGATGCTGCACATGTGGGGGGAAAGGAAATAGGAAGAATTGGGGTGGAGGAGAAGAAGAGAGAGATGATCATTTTTTACATTAAAAAATATAAGATTTACCCGAAAATAAGACCTAGTGCCTTTTTTGGGCTCAAAATTAATATAAGACGGTGTTTTATGTTCAGGGAAACATGGTATTACCAATGGTTCAATCGCCTTCATTCTTTTATAGAATGTAGCAGGGGTTAAACACTGGCTTACTGCATCACAGACCTGTTGTTGAGGACAGCAAGAAAAAACAGCCAGGCATGCTCTTTATTGTCTGCAAGCAGAACGGTGTGGTACTTAAGGATAAAGTCAATAACTGCCTCTGTGTCCTGGGTGCTGAAGTTGCCTTCCTGGATCCTGGCAGGGTTAGGGTCACCATATTTGCCAATTTGAAAACCTGAATGCATGGTCCCACCCTGTTCCACCTCCAGCTCTGCCCCCCAAAGTGCATCTCTTTTGCTCTTGATCTCCAGGCCATATTTGGAGGGCTTCCTGTATGCACGGATGCATATGAAGTCATCTATGCATGCTTGTTGGAAGCCCTCCAGATGCTACTGGAGCTCAGGATTTTCCAAAACCCGGACAAACTGTTAGATTTTGGAAAGTCTGTCAGGGAACCTGGACAGTAGAGAATGACACGGTGGTTGTTACCCGTGGTAATCCTTGGGTGACCGCAGGTAACCTGCCGAAACAGTGGTTTGAAAAATTTTGAAACTTTAGTTTAGTCTCCCCGGGCTTTTATTTTGGTGTCTTAATGCTACTGCAGAGCCCATCTTGAATTCCCAATTTCATTTTTAAAGCGTTTTTACTGCCTCACAACACCTCATTTTTGGCTAAAAACAATTGAGAAGGACTCCTCAGGTAGCTTGACCATGATTTCATGTCAGTGTTTTGCTGGAAGACCACACGAGCATTCCCCTTATGGCACAGGGTATATGAGGGGGGCAGGAGCCATGGGCTTAGACTCCCCCAGTCCTTCCAAGAGCTAAGAGTCATGCAAGGCTCATGATCTGAGTCATAAAGCCTTCTAAGAGCAATCTGGTGCCAAGCACAAATGTCCTGGACTCAGGGAGGAGACATGGAGTAGACCATAAGAAGTCCTCAGGGGGGTCCAGATCAGGTCTTTGAATCAAATTTTGTATCTCTGATGTACGATACCTATAGTCCACTGTTCTTTTCCCATTCTGAGATAACCATGATGCTGACAGAGCATTGGGAGGTCCTGAATTGGACTTGGGTAGATGCTCCATATACTTTATCAAGCCCAATAAGGACTCGGAAGACTGGAGACCAATCCTGGATCTGAAAGTCAGTGCAGTGCTAAGGGTGCCCAAGTTATGGATAGAAACCATATGATCAGTCATTGCCTCGGTCGCACCGGGAGAGTGCTTGGCTTCCCTAGATTTGACAGAGGCTTACTTACATATCCCCATTTTTATAGGGTGTCAGCATTTCATGTAAATCAAGAAGTTTGACTACCAGCATTCTGGACCAGAGGCTTGAAAAATCAGAACAAGATGATAGCATTGCTGAACGTCAGGAGGATCCTTATCCATTACCTGGAAGTTACGAAGGAGTTTCATCTCTCAAGAGAGCTGCTCAGATTGTCATTGATCCCTTTTAGTATATTTTTTCTTCTTTTTATAAAAAAAAAGAACTTTCAAACCATGATTTTATGGGAGGGGAACCCTCAAGAAAGCCCTAGAAATTGTCAATCTCTCAAATCAACATCACCCCAATGCCTCTCATAGATAGTAAGGCACTATACTTACAGTTCTTATCTTGTGCTATGCCTGCAGCAGCTCCCACTTTAGCTGAGTAATGGAAAAGCTTTGAGCCTCGGACAAGCAGCCAATATGCTCCAGGGGCTCTACCTCACTTGCAGTTTCTGACTCTTTGGGGGGAGGGGGGGGGGGAGAATGCAGCTGGCACCTGAAAAGTCTCCTGGATTGAAATGGTGCCAAACGCAACTTGCGTTCCAGCATCTGACTAAGAAGTATGAGCAAGGCTCCCAGGGGACTGACCCTGAGCTATGTCAAGTGTTAGGGCAGGCTCCTTGTAAAAAAGGAGACCTGCCTAACTACAGACCCCTGAACACTTCTCTAAGGCAGAGCTGTCCCAGAACTACTGGAAACCTCTAAAGCACAAAAAAGCCTCAAAAGACTGGATAAAAACCTGAAAATAAAGAATCAAAATAGAGCAGATAAAAAGATACCTTCTCAACTTGCCTATAGAAGGGAAATACTGAAGAGATGAGGCACTGCCCTGTGATACAAGGAAATGACACTGAAAAAAATAGATAAATCTTTCTTCATGACTCGCGAGTTTTGGAGAGAAACCTATGTCAGGACAGCACAGTTACTTACCGTAACAGGTGTTATCCAGGGACAGCAGGCAGATATTCTCTACATGTGGGTGACATCACCGAAAGAGCCCCCTAGCGGACGTTTTCACAAGCAGACTTGCTTGAAGACCTTCAAGCTTGCGATTGGCCCGCGCATGCACGCGTGCCCCTCCTGCCCGGTCTAGGGCATGCGTCTCCTCAGTGTGTCCTCAGTTCATATAACTAGCAAAGAAGCCAACCACAGGGAGGTGGGTGGGTTGTGAGAATATCTGCCTGCTGTCCCTGGATAACACCTGTTACGGTAAGTAACTGTGCTTTATCCCAGGACAAGCAGGCAGCATATTCTCTACATGTGGGAGATCTCCAAGCTAACTAGAATGGAATGGAGGGAGAGTTGGCAATTTAGGAGAACAGATTTTGCAAAATGAACTGGCCAAAATGGCCTTCACGCCTGGAGAAAGCATCCAGACAGTAGTGCAAGGTAAACGTATGAACCGAGGACCAAGTGGCAGCCTTACAGTTTTCCTCAAGTGGAGTTAAGCGGAGGAAAGCAACAGACGCCGCCATCGCTCTGACCTTGTGGCCAGTGACTCGACCTGGGAGGGAGAGACCAGCCTGAGTGTAACAAAAAGAGATACAAGCGGCCAACCAGTTACAAATGGTCCGCTTAGAAACAGAACGAACCAAACGATTAGGATTGAAAGAGATGAACAGCTGGGGAGCAGTACGATGAGGAGCGGTGCGTTTCAAGTAGAAGGCCAGCGCACGCTTACAATCAAGAGAATGCAGAGCCACTTCTCCAGGGTGAGAATGGGGCTTCGGAAAAAACATAGGGAGAACAATGGATTGGTTGATGTGAAACTCAGAAACAACCTTAGGCAAGAATTTAGGATGGGTACGGAGAACCACCTTATCACGATGGAAGACAGTGAAAGAAGGGTCCGCCACCAAGGCTTGAAACTCACTGACCCGACAGGCAGAAGTGAGAGCAATAAGAAACATAACCTTCCAAGTAAGATACTTCAAGTGAGCCCATGCTAGCGGCTCGAACGGGGGTTTCATTAAGTGAGCAAGGACCAAGTTAAGATCCCAAACCACAGGAGGCAGTTTAAGGGGGTGGATGAACGTGGAAAAGGCCTTTCATGAAGCGGGAAACCACATGATGAACAGAGCTAGGCTTTCCGTCAATCGGCTGGTGAAATGGCACTAAGATGGACTCGAACCGAGGAGGACAGGTAGCCAGCGCCAAATAAGTGTAACAGATAGTCAAGGACAGCAGATAAGGAGGCAGATAATGGCTCCTGCTGTTGAGTAGTACACCAGGAAGAGAAACGGGTCCACTTCTGATGGTAACATTGGCGAGTGGACTCCTTCCGAGATGCCTCCAGGACGTCCAGCACAGGCTGTGAAAACTTGAACGAGGGCATTAAGTCTCGAGGAACCAAGCCATTAAGTGAAGGGACTGAAGGGTGGGATGAAGTAGAGAACCTCGACTCTGCGTAAGCAGAGAAGGAAAAACAGGCAGAAGAAGAGGCTCCCTGGAGCTGAGTTGCAACAGAAGGGAGAACCACGGCTGTCGGGGCCACCGAGGAGCTATCAGGATCATGGTGGCACTCATGGACTTGAGCCTGACGAAAGTCTTCGGAATCAGAGGGAATGGAGGGAACGCATACAGAAACAGGTTTGCCCAATCCAGTAGGAAAGCATCCGCCTCGAGTCTGAGTGGGGTGTAGACCCTGGAGCAGAAGCGGGGTAACTTGTGATTGTGAGGGGATGCGAACAGATTGACGTCTGGAGTCCCCCAACAAGCAAATACCTGATGCAGGGTCAAGGAATGGATGGACCATTCGTGAGGCTGCAGAAGACGACTCAACTTGTCTGCCAGACAATTGTGCTGGCCCTGAATGTAGACCGCTCGAAGGAATATGTTGCGGCAAATGGCCCAATCCCAGAGCCGCATCGACTCTTGGCACAGGGACCCCGTTCCCCCCTGATTGTTGATATAATACATGGTGACCTGGTTGTCAGAGCGGACCAGCACCACTCGATCACGAAGCAGGTGACAAAAAGCCTTCAGAGTGAGGAAGATCGCTCGAAACTCCAGCAGATTGATGTGACAAAGTTGGTCGGCACTGGACCAAAGACCCTGAGTGTGAAGACCATCCAGATGAGCCCCCTAAGCGTAGACCGACGAGTCCGTGGTCAGGACCTTCAGCGGAAGAGGAGCATGAAAGAGAAAACCTCAGGAAAGATTGGAAGAGAGCATCCACCAATGGAGAGACTGCCTCAACAAAGGAGTCACGACAATGAGTCGAGAGACAGGGTCCCGATCCTGGTTCCATTGGGACGCTAGAGTCCATTGAGGAATATGGAGGTGAAGTCTGGCAAAAGGAGTCACGTGAACCGTGGAGGCCATGTGACCTAAGAGGACCATCAAGAGCTGAGCTGGGACCGAAGACAGATAGGCTACCCTCCGACATAAGCGAACAAGGGCCGTATCCAGGACTGCTCCAATGAATTCCAGAGACTGGGAGGGGCAGAGCTGAGACTTGGGGAAGTTCACCTCGAAGCCGAGGCTCTGAAGGAGCAAGATGGTTTGATTCTTCACTCGCAGAACTTCATGGTGAGAAGATGCTTTGATAAACCAGTCATCGAGGTAGGGAAACACCTGCAGGCCACGGAGACACAGGGCTGCAGCAAACACCACTAGACATTTCGTGAAGACCCTCGGAGAGGCCGCCAGGCCGAAGGGAAGAACACGATACTGGAGATGGAGATCCCCCACCAGGAATCTCAGATACCGGCGAGAGGCCGGGTGTATCGGAATCGGAATGTGCGTGTACGCCTCCTTGAGGTCCAGTGAGCACAGCCAGTCTCCCTCGTCCCGAGGGGGTACAAAGTAGGAAGGGTGAGCAATCTGAACCGTTCCCTGACCAGAAACTTGTTCAGAGCACGGAGGTCCAGGATGGGACGCAGATTCCCCGTCTTCTTGGGTACCAGGAATAAAATCCGGTGTTCCATTGATCCGGGGGAACCTCCTTGACCGCCCGAAGGCGAAGAAGGGCCCGAGCTTCCTGCAGAAGGAGAGGTAACTGAGACCGAGCAGAAGGAAACTATCTTGGAGGCAGGTCCGGGGGTACGTGCCTGAAGTGAAGGGAGTACCCTTCCTGGATGATAGAAAGCGCCCAACTGTCGGTGGTAAGACTTTCCCACTGGGCAGAGAAATGATGGAGACGACCCCCGATGGGGAGAGGGGAAGGTTCCAGGAGGAAGGGAGCCCGAAGGCTTGGACTGGAATTGTCAAAAGCACGGCCCAGGTTTCACCGGAGCTGGCAGCTGGGACATAGGTTGACGTTGCTGCTGCTGCTGCGGCCGCTTCGAAGGAGGCCGAGAGAAGGCAGGCGTAGATTTCTGCGGGAACCTCTAGAGAGGAATTTTGTATTGCCGAGCCGAAAGGGCCTTCGGTTTAAGTTTCACCAGAGAGGCAAAGGACCGTTCATGGTCCGAGAGGCGCTTGATGGCCGCTTCAATGGAATCATCGAAGAGCTCATGACCCACACATGGGAGATTGGCAAGACGATCCTGTAGATTCGGATCCATATCCACAATGCGGAGCCAAGCGAGGTGACGCATGGCAACCGCAAAGGCTGTGACCCTCAAGGACAACTTGAAGGCATCGTAGGCTGCCTGAAACATATATAGAGGCGAAGCTGGGAGAGGGTCTCCTTGAGGAGACGAAACTCCTGACGCCGAGAATCCGGTATGTCCTCCCGGAACAAGCAGAGGGCGTCCACACAGAACCGGCGGTAGGAATTGAAGATAAAGTTATAGTTAAGGACACGATTCACCATCATTAAGTTTTGGTAAAGATGGCGACCAAACTTGTCCATCGTACGGCCCTCCCAGCCTGGAGGGACGGCAGCGTAAACCTTAGAGGGGTTGGACTTCTTCAAGGAAGACTCAATCACCAAGGACTGATTAGAAAGCTGAGAACTTTCAAACCCCTTAACCAGAATCGTCCGGTAACGGGACTCCAACTTGGAGGGAATGGCCGTGACCGCATTGGGGGGTCTCCAGATTCTGGAGAAAGGTTTGCCGGAGAATCTGGTGCAATGGCAAGCGCAACGCCTCGCGAGGCAGATGATCAACACCCATCTCCTCCAGATATTCTCGGGTATAACGGGACTCAGACTGGAGATCCAGTTTCAAGGCTTTACCCATGTCAGAGATGAAATGAGTAAAGGAGGAGTTTCGAGAAGACTCATCCTCCGGAGGAGACCCTGAGCGAGATCTGGGGGCAGCCGAGAAAGAGGGAGAAAAATGTCTCGAATAGTAAGCCGGGGCCTCAGAGTCCTGCGAATGGGAGACTGAAGAGGCTCTAAAGTGTCTGGGGGGCATCGAGGAATGACCCCGTGCTAGGTGGGCCGGGGAAGATCTCGGGGTCTGAGGAATTAGCTGGCGACACCTCGGGGAAGACTGGGTAAAGGAAAGTTCCTCCACGGTTTCGAAGAAGACCCCTTAGAGAGTGGTAGCTGCCTCGATGGGGAACACAACCCAGAGTCCAACTCAAGATCAAGCATGTGTCTAGAGTGTTTTGTGGTTGGAGACTGACCCCAAAGGGGTGGAGAAGACCGGGGTTTTTTAGGAGGGGCAAACCTCGACAAAGCGGGGGAAAAACAGCCCCCTGGCATGGATCCCCAAAAAGTTGCAGGTAATTCAGGGAATGAAGAATCGCTTGAGGGAACCCAGAGAGTCTTGCGGACAGGGCCTCGAGAAACGAGGGGACGCTCAGGCTGGTCAGACCAGAACTGGGTCGAGACAGAGGTCAGAAATGTTGAAATCGGGACCAGTAGGCTCACCACCGAGGAAAGCTGCATGGTAAGAATAGCCTTAAGCATGTCCTCGAACATAGGCATCGAGACCAAGGTTGGTTGGGTCTTGGGTGCAGCAGTGCGCTCCTTCGGGGGTGACCTTGAAGAAGAGTATTCCCTACGTGAGGAGGCACGCTTAGAGTGATGTGATGTCTTGAAGATGCCGACGAGGCGGCACTGACATGAGACTCAGAGGTAGGCTTATTTGCTGGCACACCTTAGGAGGAAAGAGAAGACTTACCCGAAGCCGGAGTAACAGGAGGGGCAGAGGCCGAGGACTTCGAGGCTGAAGCATCCAACGAGGGCGCCAAGGCCGAGCTCAAGGCCTGTCCCACAGGATCCATGGGGCCAAAGAGTTGAGAATCTTGGCCACCCTCCGACGAAAAGCCTGCGGTTGCAAAGTCGCACAACGGGGGCACAACTCAGCGCGGTGCTCTGCACCCAGGCACTCCACACACCAATGATGAGGGTCGGTGATGGAGATAACCCGGTTGCACTTAGTGCAGATTTTAAACCCAGAACGAGGCCGGGACATAAGAAAAAAGATGGCCGCAGGCCCGCAAGGCCAGTCGGCCAGAGTAAGACCGAGAACCCTGTCAAAAAGATACGAACTGAAAAACAAACAAAAAGAAAGAAAAAACACAGATGCGAGCACAGCGACTCAAATTAAACTAACTAAACAAGTCGCGGTGCAAGAGGAACAACAATATCACGCGAAGCAAAGGAGCAGTGCTTCTGGCTCCGTGGAAAACAGAGAACTGAGGACACGCTGAGGAGACGCATGTCCTAGACCGGGCAGGAGGGGCACGCGCGGGCCAATCGCAAGGTTGAAGGTCTTTAAGCAAGTCTGCTTGCGAAAACGTCCGCTAGGGGACTCCATCGGTGACGTCACCCACATGTAGAGAATATGCTGCCTGCTTGTCCTGGGATAATCATTTTCTCCCTTGAACAGAGAAGATTGAGAGGGGACATGATCAAAACATTCAAGGAACTGAAGAGAATAAATAGACTTAGTAAATAAGGAAAGGCACCTTCTCCAAGGCAGGGAAAAAAGGGCACTCTCTAAAATTGAAAGGGGTTAGATTCTGTACGAACGTAAGAAAATTCTTCTTCACCCAGAGTGGTAGAAAACTGGAACGCTCTTCCTGAGTCTGTCATAGGGGAAAACACCCTCCAGGTATTCAAGACAAAGTTAGACAAGTTCATAATGAACAAGGACGTATGCTGGTAGGACTAGTCTCAGTTAGGGTGCTGGTCTTAGACCAGAGGGCTGCCGCGTGAGTGGACTGCTGGGCATGATGGACCACTGGTCTGACCCTGCAGCGGCAATTCTTATGTTCTTATTTGCTTTTTGCAATGAACTTGTAATATAAAACACTATTTAAACAGTATTATTTTCAAATAAAATATAAAAACGGCCCTCACTGCAAGCCCTGTGAGTGGTGTTAGTGGTACAGGCCATGAGACACGTCAGTACAGCTGTGTTGGCTTGTACCACTGCAACAAGCTGTTTCCCCACGAAGGCCATTTTATTGATTCTGATAGTCATGGTCTGCACCTCATTTACCTGCTTCCTGGATGAGAGCTGGGTCTGGAAGGTCAGAACTGAGAAGATGCCATAGTGAGCTTAGTGGAGAATTACATATAATAATCTACTCATAATAGCTAACATTTTAAAAATTTAATTAGAGCACAACAGAGCAGCTTACACTGACAAAATCAGAATTACAGAGAAAAGGAAAGCTAGGAAACAGGAATTCTTAGAATTGGAATGCTTGGTTGCACAGCTAGGTTTTAAGCTATTTCCTAAATAGTTTGTACAAGAGCTGTTGTATTAATGGGAGGGAATTCCATAAGGGGAGGGCTTGCTCCCTATTGGTTTTTTCCCGCCTAGTTTTACGTAGATGATAGTAGTTTGAGGTAATTCTGATCCAGAGACTGTAAATTCTTTTGGGGATGTAGAGGAAAATGTACCTCATATAGAGTGGGGGCAGTCTGTGTAATTTCTAAAAGCCATTGACATTACTTTAAATATGATACTTTTCATCACCGGAAGCCAGTATAGCTATCATAGGAAAGAAGTTGCATGTTCCAGTCTTTTCTTCAAGAAGCAACTTGGCAGCTATGTTTGCCAAACTTGTAGTCAGTTTATGTATTCAGCTGCCAATGGATAGGAGGTTCATCAGCTTCTTCTCCTTCTGAGGATGAGGAATTCTCTTTTTCCACCTGCCAGTCTGATGGTGTGCTGCAGCCCCAGCTCTACTGCTTCATTTCTTGGCCTGGAACATCTGCAGATATTAAAGAAAGGCATGTAGTTGCATAGCTCTGATATGACACATGGAGGGGCCTTTTCAAAAGGATGTCTAAGTCCGACTTTGGACATTTCCCACAAGATGTCCAAAGTTGGAGGCGGAGAAATGGCTATTTTCAAAACCAGCAACACTGAAAGACGTCCATTAAAAAAAAAAAAAAAAAAAAATCACCTATTTAGATGTCTTGGCTGCCAGGATGTCCAACCCTTAGGCTGCACAAAATCTTAAGGAAACTCTAACTGAGTGGTATAAATAGCCAATATACATTCAATATCATGCAATCCACTCAAATGAAGGGGTCTATACTCAGTTTGCTTCTAATGGTTGTTATCAATGATATTTTTACTGCAGGAAAAGGCCTCAGAGTCTAGGAGTACTAACTATGTTGTTTCATCAACTCTCACTATCAGCATAGATAGGATCCATACAAACACTCCATAATTCAATCATTGGCCAAAAACCTGCTTAGTACATTTTTACCTTTACTTTTTATCTCTTTTTCATTTATCTTTTTAGTTTATAACTTAATTAATTCACTCAACAACAGGTGTTTAAATATAAGCTGCTTCAAAGGTTTGAAAAGAGCCAACAGAAAATTGCTTATCTTCAATATTTAGTTTTCTTTTGTATTCTGTTTTTCACTCTTATATTCTGTCTGTGCCGTATTAAACTACCAGAGCCAGGACCGGAGCCATTCCAAACTACCGGAACCAGAACCGGATGACCAACTTCATTCACCATTTTTAAAATTTATTTATTTTTTTTATTTATCATTTTCAAATTTACAAATCAAGTATCACTTGTACAGAAAGATAAAGGTAAGCCAATAAGGTAATGAAATATCATTCTAACATCTCAAACATCAATAATAAGAAAATCGTTATGGCTTAACTTCAGCTCAAGTCCACATGTAGAGATTCAAGGTAAACCTAGCGGAAAATAAAAGAAACATTAACAAACTAAATTACTATATAAAGAAGAAACCGACCCTTTAGACTGAGATAGGATAACAAATATTCAATTAGCCCTCATAATTCCCCTTAAGCCTGAGGCGCTGTAGACAAGAATGTTGTCAACTGGCTTGGGTCAAAAAAAACATATTTTTTCATATGATATTGTATGAAAACATTTACATGGATGTCGAAGAAAAAAGGTCGCCCCCAAAGCTATAATCCCTGGTTTTAAAAGAAGAAATTCATGTTTCCTTTTTGAGTATCTCGAGTTCATTCACCATTTTTGACTACAAAACCAACCAAGTTCAAAATGTCCAAATCCAGACCATTTGGATGTAGCAGGGGCTAGCATTGTAATGGACTGGCCACATAAACATAGCAATAGAGCAGTGTGGCTACTTAAGACACATATATGATGCTCTACTAGGTTTTCCCATACCAGGTATTGCTATTCTAGAGATAGGTATGTACTGTTTCATTTTTTGGAAGTAGTTCTGGATGAACAGCAGCTAGGACACTTTGCAAGACATTCAGAAAGAAGGTTTTGAAAATCAGCATTGGACGTTTTGGCAAGAAAAATGTCCCAGGTGCTGATTTATGCTTTTTTTCTGGATGTCTTAATGTTTTGAAAATTCCCCTAATAGGATATGGGGCACTATACAGAACAAGAAACCAAGTGGGGAGTGGGACTGTGCACCTCAACCTTGAAAACAACAATTTTTATTAATGTAAATCCAAATAAAACTGATCACATATATAAATACAGAGATAAAAAGTTCTAGTCTTTAAGGGCCCGACACGGTCCGTGCTTCGGCCTCCATAGTTGTTGTTTCCAAGGTTGATGAGCACAGTCCCACTCCCCACTTGGTTTCTTTTTCTGTATTGTTCAATGTGGGGTTGGTTTACCTGGTTTCTGTGGTTTGCATTATACAGAGCAACAGCATGCGCAGAGACACATGACAGATGCACTGGATGTCATTCCGCATTGAAGTCAAATGTGTACATTGAGAGGGACTGAGCTAGCCGAACCCAGAATGGAGATTTCGGACCTCAGTGTTGGAGGCTCTCCTGTACCAACTTCTTTGGGAGAAGGAACAGTAGAAGAACTGCCAAGCATTGGAGCAGAGGTGAGAGGTGCTTCTGGAGTTTCTTCCATTCATTTTGGGGTGTTTGAAACCCCCCAAAAAATCAATTTGGAAGCATTATGCAGGCCATATCAGTAATGGATGCTAACCTCAAACTTTCTTTTTCAACTTTAAGTACTGATTGTGGAACTATTTTTTCCAAAGTTGAGCAACAAAGTTTAGCCCTTACAAAGGTAAATGAAAAGTTGGAGAAACAAGAAGAAAAGATTCGAGACATGAAAGTAGTAGAAAATGAATTGGTGAAGGAAAGAACTTTTATGGCAAGGAAAATGGAATCTTTTGAAAATCAATTAAGAAAAAAATAACCTGAGACTTGAATTTTCCTAAGTGTCCTTTGATTTCTCCATTGGAGATGGTAAGAAAGTACTTTACAGAAATTCTTGCTATTCCAACGGATAATTTGCCTCTTATTGTGAGAGCTAATTACCTTCAAATGAAGAAACCAGCGGGACTTTCTACTCCTAATGAGGCTCAAGTTGATAAAGTGGTGGATATGAATTTAACAGCTTTCTTGGAAAGTTCGCTTGAGGTCATAACGGAAAGGGAAACCTTGCTGATAACTTTTGCTTTGGAAAGTGATATACTGCGTCTTTATTTTCGACATATAAATGATCAGTTTTTGGGCTCTACAGTGCAAATATTTCCAGATATGTCTCAGAGATCCCAGAGGCGTAGAAAGGAACTCTTGGCATTAAGGCCAAAAGTCCTAGCCCTAGGGGCAACTTTCTTGTTGAAATTTCCTGTGAAATGCTTTATTACATATCGGACAAAGAATTACCGTATTTTCACGCATATAACGCGCGCGTTATACGCGTTTTTACCTAACGCGCATACCCCTCGCGCGTTATACGCGTGAGTGCGGTATACAAAAATTTTTTTACATAGTTCCCACCCCGCCCGACGCCCGATTCACCCCCCCCAGCAGGACTGCTCGCACCCCCACCCTGAACGACCGCTCGCACGCGCTCCCACCCGCACCCGCATCCACGATCGGAGCAAGAGGGAGCCCAAGCCCTCTTGCCTGGCCGACTCCCCAACTCCCCGACAATATCGGGCCAGGAGGGAGCCCAAACCCTCCTGGCCACGGCGACCCCCTACCCCCACCCCGCACTACATTACGGGCAGGAGGGATCCCAGGCCCTCCTGCCCTCGACGCAAACCCCCCTCCCTCCAATGACCGCCCCCCCCCCAAGAACCTCCGACCGCCCCCCCAGCCGACCCGCGACCCCCCTGGCCGACCCCCACGACACCCCCACCCCCCTTCCCCGTACCTTTGGTAGTTGGCCGGACAGACGGGAGCCAAACCCGCCTGTCCGGCAGGCAGCCAACGACGGAATGAGGCCGGATTGGCCCATCCGTCCCAAAGCTCCGCCTACTGGTGGGGCCTAAGGCGCGTGGGCCAATCAGAATAGGCCCTGGAGCCTTAGGTCCCACCTGGGGGCGCGGCCTGAGGCAGTGCACGGAAAGTCAGGGCGGGTGAATGGAGAGTCGGGACAGCGCACGGAGAGTCGGGGCAGTGCACGGAAAGTCAGGGAGGGTGAACGGAGAGTCGGGGCAGTGCACGGAAAGTCAGGGAGGGTGAACGGAGAGTCGGGACAGCGCACGGAGAGGCGGGGCAGTGCACGGAAAGTCAGGGAGGGTGAACGGAGAGTCGGGACAGCGCACGGAGAGTCGGGGAAGGCGAAAGGAGAGTCGGGGTGGCCAGAGGAGAGTCGGGGCGGGCGAAAGGACAGTCGGGCTGCATGCGCGGTATACCCGTGAGCGCGGTATACAAAAGTTTTTGTACATAAAATCGTGGTTTCTGCGCGCTATACCCGTGTGCGCGTTTTACACGGGTGCGCGTTATCTGCGTGAAAATACGGTACTTGTTTTTGGAGCCTAAACAGCTGTTAGAATTTGTAGAATCTAGAGAGGGTGCAACATCTGTATCTTAAGATATGCAACTTATCATAATCTGGCTTTAGTGCCAACTGAGTATTGCTGTTTTCTCATTTGATTAATTGTATAATTTCTTTTTATTTCCTGAAGTCTGTTCTCAAAGTATTGTGGTCAATATAAGTGAATAGAAACTTTTCTGCTTTGTTTTTTCTTTTGTCTTTGGAAATTATTGATCTAATTCAAGTTGTTATATATTATACTTGATTGTTAATAAGAAAAGTGATTAAAAAATATGTGTACATTGAGGAGACTATCTGTGCTGTGACCCCCTAATGTTATAATAAATGCATTTAGTCTCATAGCTCAACATGTACCTATCCAGGAAGGGTAGCCAGGGATATCATGAATTAATATAACTAGTTTCCACAATTTTGGACATACAGCATAAACAAGCATTAGCAACATCTGTTACATATTACTAGCAAAAAGGTTTACACAGGTGGCGCCTTGGCAGAGATTATGGGCGATGCTTGCCTGTGTGTCTTCACCTCTCCCATATGGTGAGGAATAAGTAGAGTTTAGAAGTACATATGCCATGTAGAACTGGGATGCTATTCCATGTATCCACCACATTTTCTGTAAAAGAGTATTTCCTTATCCCTGAACCTATAACCTCTTAATTTCATCATATGACCTCTCATTTCAGAGTTTTTCCTCATTTGAAAAAGGCTCAACTCCTGTACATTAATGCCACGGAGATATTTACATCTCTATCATATCAGAAAGTTGGATTAAGGAAGAGTGCTAGATGTGATGTACTTAGACTTTAGCAAAGCCTTTGACACAGGTTCTGCATAAATAACATAAATGTGTGTAACTTGTGTGTCCTTGGTATGATAGAGGGCGGTGATAAATGGAAGTCACCTGAAAGAAGGAAAGGCCTCTGGGACTGGTCCTGGGACTTATTCTGTTCAAAGCCTTTGTGAGCAATATTGCCAAAAGGTTAGAAGGAAAAGTTAGCCTTTGGTGGATGACGTGAAGATTGCAACAGAGTGGACACCTTGGAGGGAGCAGATAACAGGTCCCTTCGCTCCCAGGATGAAATATGCCTGAAAATACTCCCTGGCCATGTCCTTCAACTGCAAACCACTAAACAACGTTCCAACTCCCACTTCATACCAAGCCACTAGAATCAACTGCCCCCACAGATTAGATCCCTTGAAGGACTCCTCAACTTTAGGAAAGAAATAAAAACATACCAGTTCACCTAACTCCCCAGACCACGACCGATAGATTACAAAGAAATGTACTGTATATTGATACAAGATCCTCGGTATGTGTTGTATTAGGATAAAAACTTGTATTGAAAAATCTTGCACTGTAAATATGACTAATTTAACTTGTAAATTCTATATCAGGGGTGACCAACCTGCGGCCCGATGAAGTATTTGTTTTTTAAACCACTTGTAATTTTTTGTTAATCTAATGTAAACCGCCTAGAACTCCTTGGGTATGGCGGTATACAAAAATAAAGTTATTATTATTAAAGTTATTATTATTATTTGGTGGGGCCCCGGTCGAGGGCGATACTGTGTTTTCCTCTGCTGCCCCTGGGTGTTTACCGTCTTGCCGGCTCCCTCCTCTGTCTTGCTGCAGCGTTTGCGCGGCCCCAGAAATATTTTTTTCGGCCAATGTGGCCCAAGGAAGCCAAAAGGTTGGACACCCCTGCTCTATATTATGGATATTGGCATTAGATCCCTAGTATGTGTCAAGTTAGGATAAAAACTTGTACGGTAACTATGGCAAATTGTAACCTGTTAACTATATATTGTGTATGTTGACCTGTAAACGTCCTGGGATCTTTGGGGAGGATGGGATAGAAAACAAATTAAATAAATAAACATGAGAAATGATCTGCAAAAATTAGATCTAATGTGGGCTAATGCTTGGCAGTTAAAATTTAATGTGAAGAAATGCAATAGAAAGAGAGGCTAATAAGAAAGGACCAGAACAGCGACCATGAGGTGATGATATCTGATGATCCCAAGGTAGTGAAACAATGTTACAAGATGGTGACCAAAGCCAGAAGGATATTAGATTGCATAGAGATGAACATAATCAGGAGAAAGGATGAGGTATTAAGATCCTTGTATAAGTAAACTATGGGCTCCTTTTACGAAGCTGTGTTAGCGGTTTAATGCGCGTAATAGCGCATGCTAATTTGACGGCTGCACTAGCCGCTACTGCCTCCTCTTGAGTAGGCGATAGTTTTTCGGCTAGCATGGGGGTTAGCGTGCGCTAAAAAGTTGCGTGCAATAAAGCCGCTAATGCAGCTTCGTAAAAGGAGCCCTATACGATGGCCTCCTAGCCACACAAGCAGCAAAACTCAACAACCAAATCTCCAATCTACTGATTATGACCCCAGACTACAAAACATTCAGAATAGAAATAAAGACCCTACTTTTCAAGAAATTCCTGCAAACGATTTAATACCGCTAGCTCCTTCCCACTCCCCAATACCACTTCCCAATACCTTCCCAATTCCCCAAAGCAACCTCATCCACTCTTTATCTCCTCTAGAAATTACCAGATATCTTCTTCTTGTAATATGTTTTTTGTAATTCTTTTGTAATCCGCCTTGTACTGCAAGGCAATGGCGGAATTGAAATCTCTAATGTAATGTAAGTCATTTGTGAGACCCCATTTGGAGTACTGTATTTATTTTTGGAGGCCATATCTCACTAAGGATGTAAAAAGATTTGAAGCTGTTGAGAGAAAAGCAACAAAAATAGTATGGGTTCTGTAGCAGAAAATGTATGAGAAGAAGCTTCACTTGAATATGTATGTCCTAGAGGAAATAAAGGAGGGGGGATTCCAATCTTTTGAGGAGCTTCAGCATGTGTATAATTACGGGGCAAGGCATTTTTATCAATGGTTACAGGTTAAACATCATTTCCAGAAAACAGATATTTGGGAGGGTATTGGTAAAGGACTCAAGGTTGAGGAATTTCTGCGTAGAGCTTAGAAAGTGGTCAAAGAAGGCATCTACAGTGTATAAGAAAATTAAATTTAAGGACATTTATGCATGTTCAGCATTGAAAAAGGTTTGAGAGTGTGATTTGAGGGGAGAGTTTTGATTGTCTGGTGTGGGAACATTTTTGGGTTTTGTTTGCAGCCCTTTATCAGCCTCAGTTGCACAGACTTTGTATTATGTTGTGAATAGAGCTCTCTAGACTCCCTTGGAAGTGTCATAGTTTTCTGAACAGGGCAATCAGTTCCTACTGGTCTTTTCTGTCAGAAGTGGACGTTCTTTGTCATATGTTGTTTGAATATCCAAATCTGAGGTGGTATTGGGATCCAGTCTGAGAAAGGATTTCTTGTGTGTTAGATATCTGGGTTGATTTTACTCATAACATTTTTATATTGAGATCAGCTGCATTGTCTGATCTTTTGCACATTGACAAGGCTAAGTTGTTTGATGGAGTTGACAATGTGTGTTTGGAAAGTTGTATGTTTAGTTCGCAAATATGAAGACTTTGCTGTTGTTAAACAAGTTTTCTTTTACAAATTTAGGGGTCCTTTTTAATAAGGCGCGCCAACCGATTTAGCACATGCTAAATGCTAAGACGCCTATAGAAAATAATGGATGCTTTAGCATTTAGCGTGAGCTAAATTGGTTAGCACACCTTAATAAAACATAGAAACTTAGAAGATGACGGCAGAAAAGGGCTACAGCCCATCAAGTCTGCCCACTCTGCTTACCCACCCCCTATCTATGCCCTAATAACCCAATTTTCTTATCTTGACCCTCGTAGGGATCCCACATGGGTATCCCATTTATTCTTAAAGTCTGGTACGCTGTCTGCCTCGATCACCTGCACTGGAAGCTTGTTCCAATAATCAACCACTCTCTCTGTGAAGAAATACTTTCTGGTGTCGCCATGAAATTTTTCGCCCCTGAGTTTGAGCGGGTGCCCTCTTGTGGCCGAGGGTCCCTTGAGAAAGAAAATATCATCTTCCACTTCGACACGTCCCGTGAGGTACTTAAATGTTTCGATCATGTCTCCCCTCTCCCTACGTTCCTCGAGAGTGTAAAGCTGCAATTTGTTCAGTCTCTCTTCATACGAGAGACCCTTGAGCCCCGACATCATCCTGGTGGCCGTCCGCTGAACCGATTCAATTCTGCGCACATCTTTACTGTAATGTGGCCTCCAGAATTGCACACAGTACTCCAGATGAGGTCTCACCCTGGCCCTGTACAACGGCATTATGACTTCAGACTTTCGGCTGACGAAACTTCTATTGATACAACCCAATATCTGCCTTGCCTTAGATGAAGCCTTCTCCACTTAGTTTTCATGTCTGCACTGATGATTATTCCTAAATCTCATTCTGCTGAAGTCCTAGTTAAAGTTTCTCCGTTCAAGAAGTACGTTCTGCATGGATTTCCGCTTCCGAGGTGCATGACATTACATTTCTTAGCATTGAAGCCTAGCTGCCAGGTTGAGGACCAACTTTCCAATGTAAGCAGGTCCTGCGCCATATAATTCTGTAAACTGCATTCACTTACTATATTACATAGTTTGGTGTCATCGGCGAATAGTGTTATTTTACCTTGAAGCCCTTAAGTCAGATCCCCTATGAATATGTTGAAAAGGAGTGGACCCAGGACCGAGCCCTGTGGCACTCCACTGGTCACTTCCGATGTTTTAGAGAGGGTATCATTAACCACCACCCTCTGAAGTCTGCCACTCAGCCAATCATTGACCCATGCAGTTAGTGTCTCTCCTAACCCCATCGATTCCATCTTGCTTAGCAGCCTGCGGTGTGAGACACTGTCAAAAGCTTTACTGAAGTCCAGGTACACGACGTCCAAAGACTCTCCCAAGTCCAACTTTCTTGTTACCCAGTCAAAGAAGCTGATGAGATTGGATTGGCAGGACCTACCCTTGGTGAATCCATGCTGACTGGGATCCCGAAGATTCCCTTCATTCAAGATCGTGTCCAATTTGCTTTTAATTAGTGTTTCTATGAGTTTGCACACTATTGATGTGAGACTCACCGGTCTATAATTCACAGCCTCTGCCCTGCAACCCTTTTTATGCAGAGGAACGACATTAGCTAATTTCCAGTCCAGGGGAACTTTCCCCTTACTTAGGGAGAGATTGAATAGCTCAGCCAACAGTTTTGCCAGGACATCGCTCAATTCTCTGAGCACTCTTGGGTGCAAATTGTCTGGTCCCATGGCTTTGTTCACCTTGAGTCTTGCCAGTTCACTGTAAACTTCACCTTCGGATGATTTTTGTGTAAATGCAGTGAATCCCAGATTTTTGGAATAGTGATATGATGGGTTGTGGGGTGGGGATAGGGGAGATTTTGATGTGTAAATCCTGTTTATATTTGTACATATTTTAGAGAAAAAGCTAGTATAAATTTAAGGGGGGAGGAGAATATCACCAACATTAGTACAATTTAGTTACATTATGAACAAAATCTTGGACTAATCAGTGTTTTTCTCAGCATTTACACATTTGACACCACATTGATTTTGGCAGTGTGGCATGACGGATTTGTTAGGTGGGAAAGGAGGAATACTGCACAGCATTATAAAATTTTCTGTCATTTATAAATGCAACCACTCTATCTCTCAAACATGAACATATTTAAAGTAAATGCATAATCCAGGGCCTAAATTGTGTAATTTAACATTAATTGATTTAATAATGATATCTACAAACATGAAAAATTAAAACAATAAGAAATATAATTAATATTGTAAACATAACTTAAATATTTCAAGGACCTTTAGGCTGACACATTTTAGTAGTTCTTATGAGTTAAATCTAAACATGGACTGCATCCATAAAAATTCAACCTCTCTGCAACAACTGGTAGGATGCTCACGCCAGAAGCTCATAAGGCAGACAAGCCAGAGAGTGGAGAACCAGGTTGAGATTCCAAGATGGATAGGGGAGCCGGAGCACCAAAGTCTCGGAGAACCCCCACAAAAAAGATGAGAGGCTGTGTTTGTGTATGCTTGAGAGACAAGGGTAGATGCCAGATTGCCGGCTTGGGGGGAGGGAGAGAGTCGGGGGGGGGGGGGGCGGGCAAGAACATGGGATAGTGATGTCACTTCTATAGCTGCCCAAATTGATGGAATGCTCTTCTACCCTATTCCACAAATCCAAGCCCTGCTATCGAAGCTTCTACCCAAAGGAAATCTATTTTTTATAGGAAACAATTATTTTTATATGCGCCTCTGGCTACATGTATAATGCAACGATCTACTCCCAATAAGCCTGCCCTACTTTTAAATTTTCTTATACTGCAAGCATAAAGTCCCAATGGACCTTGTCAAATGCTTTTTCTGTGTTAACAACGATTAGCTTCATTGGGAGCTATTCCTGCTGGGCTACCCAAATTAAATTAATAACTCTCTTAAGAACATAAGTCTGGAAGTAACAGGGTTAATCTGTTAGCTAGACTGTTTACCAGAATTTTAAGATCTATATGGATAAGTGAGATGGGGCAATAGGAACCAAAAAGAATATTGTCTCTGCAAGGCATACAAAGAACTGTAATTCCCACAGTTTTCATTATAGCTGGGATTTTTTGGTTGTCTCTAAAAACATTATGGGCTGGATACTGTATAGAACATCAAGTCTCAGAAGCTTTTGAGAATCGCACATGTGCATCCTATATAGAATCGCATCTGTCTTCATAGCCTAACACCATGATTCTCTAACCGGCGTCCATGCCATAGGCGCCGGTTAGAGAATCGGGCTGCCACTGAACTAATTGTGGCAAGTGAATCTCCTTTCCGCGATCAGTTTAGAGGCTGTGGCAGGGACCCCCTCCCCCTGCGAAGACTACCGGCAGAAGGGATGCCCAGTCTCTCCTACTTGAACTCCTGAAGCCAACCCCTGTGAATGTCCATGGTAGGAGGAGTGCCCAATTCTTCCTGCTGCCAGCCCCAATGATATCTCCTCCTGCCGGACCCCTGCCTCCCAAAGATCATCGGCAGGAGGGATGCCTGGTTCCTCCAGATGGAAACCGCCCCTCACAGAGAACATCAGCAGGAGGAATGCCCAGTGTCTCCTGCCAGAACCCCCCCTTCACAAAGAACATCCGCAGGAGGGATACCCATTCCCTCCTGCTAAACCCCCCCCAGCCCACCCAGACCCCAGAGTACCTTGTTTTAAATTGGCTGGCCAGATGCTTCCTCCATCTGGCTGTCAGAACCACATTTACTGAATAGCGGGCCTGCCCCTTCCTGGTGCATTGTGGGATGCACCGGGGAGGGGGCCTAAGGCTCTTATTGGCCCAGGCTCAAGGCCCCTCCCATAGGAGGGGTCTTATGCGCCTGGGCCAACTGGAATCTTAGGCCTCTCTCCTAATGCATGCTGGGATGTGCTGGGAGTGTCCTAAGATTCTGATTGGCTAGATCCCTTAGGGGGGGTTTCCGGAAGGAGGGACTGGGCATCCTTCCTGCTGAGAGATGTTTTGGGGGCTGGTGGCAGGAGGAACTGGCCACTCCACCTGCCTTGGATATTTGGGGGTGGGGAGGATGGCTTCGGGGTTCCAGCAGGAGGAACTGGGCATCCCTTCTGCCAGTAGTCTTCACGGGGAGGGGGGATGGTCCCGCCACAGCCGCTAAACAGATCACAGCAGGGAGATTCCCTTGCCACGATCATTTCAACGGCCACATCTATTTGAAATATAGCCCAGCATTTTGATGACCTACATTTCTGCCACCTATCATGGCCCTAGGAAGATGTCTAGGGCTGCCTAAACTTGCCTAAGGCCACTTCCAGGTGAATCATGCTTGTAGCCCTACTTGTCTCCCTAGGCTCGTGAAGATGCCTACAATGTAGGAAGCCTGCCTTGGAATGTTTTTTTTAAAAAAAATGTGTGTCCTGATTGGCTGGTTAGACACTGGTAGGACACCTACCACCGCCTACAATCAGGGCACCATTTATAGAATTTGCCCTGAAGCCAGATGATTTACCTGCAATGCTTTAATTTAAACACTGAGGCAATCTCAAATGGTTGAATGGGTGCAACTACTTATTTATTTCGATTTTTATCCCGTTCTCCCAGGAGCTCAGAATGGGTTACAAGTAGACATTCACAATCTAGTTTTTGTTGTAGTCACTGCAGCAGAGGCCTAAGTCTGAGGATAGAAAAAAAGGGAAAATGCGCTATTATATCACACTGGAAGTGCACATATTAAACTAATGAATTCCCAGGGAAGGATGTGCTGGCCACACAGAGGACTATTAGCCAGCTAAGCAGTGAGTGATGTCACTCTGCATTATGACCTCACCACTGTTCACTGCCCTATCTCAGGCCCTCAAAGCCAGTTTCTTTTTAGTTTAGTTTATTTGGTAGACCGCAAATAAAACATAAACCAAAGGTAAAATCTATGCAGTGTACAATTTAAAAAATGGGGAAGAGAAAATTATAACATTAATGAAACCAACAAAATCTATCCCTCTCTATGTGTCAGATATTGATCCTTCCCTATTTCATTTTAGTTTTAATTTTGTCTCTCTCATAGCAAAATATTAGCCTATCCTCTTGCCCTCCTTTGCCGTTCATTTCTATGTCTCAACCTGCACTCCTGGTAAATTTCCAGGAACGGATGTCCTGGGTACAGATAAGACGAGCAGCCAGCTAGAAAGTGGTGTCACTCCATATTGTGACCTCACCGCTGCTGCCTCCCAAGACAGTTTCTCCTTTTATCTCTCCTCTTCATTTTTTTTACATAATACCTAGCCTTTGTTAGTGTCACTTTTGCTTTCATTTTAATTCTTTTGTTCTTTCTCTCTTTGCCTCTCATAGCAAAATATTATCCTATCTTCCTTTTGGTCTTCAGCTCTATGACCCAATCCTTAACCTTCAGAAACAGGGAAAAGAGAAGGAACAGTGAGACAGATCGAAGACAGTGTCTGACTGGGCAATAACATCCCAGCCCTGCAGTGAGATTATCAAGCAGATATTTGAATAATGATCTCCACTAAGAACATAAGAATTGCCATACTGGGACAGACCAAAAGTCCATTAAGCCCAGTATCCTATTTCTAACGCTGGCCAACCCAGGTCCCAAGTGCCTAGCTAGATCCCAAGTAGTAAAACAGATTTATGCGGCTTATACTAGAAACAAGCCGTGGATTTCCCCAAGCCATCTCAATAATGGCCTATGGACTTCTCTTTTAGGAAATTATGCACAGTGGTGTAGCGAGGGTGAGTGGTGCCCCTCCCCGCCTTCTTCTCCACACCCACTCTTTCCTGCCCCCTCCTTCCTGCGTAACTTTTTAATTTTTCAGGCACGAGCAACATCACGAACTTGCTGCCCACGTCGCATTGGCTATCCTTTTGATGTCACTTCCTAGGCACAGGACCCGTAAGTGATGCAGGGAAAATTAAAAAGGTATGTGGGAAGGGAAGGGACGAACGCGTGCAGCAAGGGGGGTCGTAGAGGAGGACAGGTATTGGCGCCCTTATCAAGACCATGCCCGGAGTGGATCCTTACTATGCTACTGATTATGCATACCTTTTTTAAACCCTGCTATGCTGATTTAACCACATTCTTCAGCAACAAATTCCAGAGTTTAATTACACATTGTGTGAAGAAACATTTTCTCTGGTTTGCTTTAAACCTACTACTTATACCCCAATTTCTACAGAGAGATATATTTATTTGATTTTTTTGTTGTTGTTATTAAATTTAAAGTTGTGAATTGGAAGGATACATCAGCCTTTTACAATGCATTAGTGGTAGACAACTATCTTCATCGTAAATATGAAGTGGTTGTGACTGAGAGGACACAAAGAAGTGATAACTGCAGTGATTATTGGTTTAAATTTGATGCATTTGAGGAAATATAGAAGTACAGTATGTGTTTTAGACTCCTTATCTCTGATGCCAGTGTTTGTGAAGATGTATGTAAAATGATGAAAGATATTAATAAAGAGTTTGAAACAAAAAAAATCATGATCATAATCCAAAAATCTGTTGGATACAAAAATTACTTTGCCTCACCTTGGAGAAATTCCTCCCTTCGCCCTTGTGTCATGTGACTGACCTTAGTAAGCATAGCAACATGTATTATTGTTCAATTTCAAATTTTATTTTTAATCATTGTGAACCACCTTAATTTGTGCTGCAATAAAGGTGGTATATCATCTAATAAACAATAAACGATAAGGCTTATACTGAATTCTGTTGTACATGAAATATTAAAAACTCACTGGCTTTGCCTCCTGAGGATCTGCTACTTTTCATTTTCATTTTCAAAAACCACTGTTACAAATGTGCTTCTTAAGGCCTTTTGAGCCTGGGACATAAAACTTTCATTCTGTTCACAGACTTTATGTCAATTATAATTTCTGGTGTGAGCCCATTTGAAGCAATGAAGAATGATAGTGCATCTTCCAGTTTAAACCTAAAATCAGGGAAGATAAAAATAAAGGCAGTGGAAAATCTGAACAGTTCTGAGGCCTCAGATGAAGAAAAATTGACATGTAATTAAAATAATAACCATGTTCCCTCTCTTTCAAATGCAGCAGTTATTACCTCTTGATTAGGTGTTGATTGCAGAAGTACTGTAATATGTTAACAAATGGCAATCAAGACCATTAACTGTTCTTAGGCCATAAATGGTCTATACAAGTATCACCAAGAAAACTCATTCATATTTACAATATATTACCTATATTACATAGTAGGATTTGTATTTTCATTTGTAATACAGAACCATGCATTTAATATAAATCTGGTTTTCAGAATATCAAACATGAATATAAATGAAGTGCATTTGCATACTCATACATGCTACACAATACAAGTGTTAAAATGATTTAGCTGGGTAACTGCTGAGTTGGGTGGTTAGACTCCATGTCTGAAAACTGCCCTCCAGCTAGGGATCATCATCAGCCATTTTGATCTATAGAGCTGGACAGGGTGGGAGTGGAGGGGGGGAGTGCATAGCTATCTGCCAATATTCTGTGGTGTCCAACTTTGATGTGGATAGTCACTGCCAGTGGCCAGAATATTCAGGATGGCTGCCTCCGTTGGATTTTTCTTCTTTGCATTGACCATGGAAGTCTGCAGACGGCAAACAGCAAGCAAACAACAAAACAAAAACTACAGACCAATATGTATAAGTTGCAGGCAATGTTTATTATACCAATATTTGAATTCACTAAAAACACCACCTTATTCCCAACTAAGGGACCCGACAAGGTCCGTGTTTCGGACAACACGCCTTCCTCAGGGGTCCATGGTGGATAAGGTATGAAACAAACCGCAGTAAAAAGGTATAAAGCAAGCGCCTATGTAAACCGAATCCTCAAACGTATACTCGGTTTGAGGATTCAGTTTACACAGGCTCTTGCTTTATACCTTTTTACTGTGGTTTGTTTCATACCTTATCCACCATGGACCCCTGAGGAAGGCGTGTTGTCCGAAACACGGACCGTGTCGGGTCCCTTGGTTGGGAATAAGGTGGTATTTTTACTGCATTCAAATATTGGTATAATAAACATTGCCTGCATCTTGTACATATTGGTCTGCAGTTTTTGTTTTGTTGTTTGCTTTCTTCCATGTATTTTTCTGCCTTTTTTATTCACTCAGATTTTACCCCTCCTTCCTTATCATCCAAGCTCCTTTTCTACCTGCAACTTTCTCTCTTTCATTAGCCTTAGATTAATACACTTCTTTTTCCTTCTTCCAGTGTCCAGTATTTCTTCTCTCCTTTTTAATTATCACCTCTGGGGCCCAGTATCTCTCTCTCTCTCTATATATATATATATATATTTTTTCCCAGGGCCCAGTATCACCACTTTTCTTTGTCTCCCAGAGTCCAGTATCTCCTCTCTCTCTGTGTCTCTCTGTGTCTCTGTCTCTCCTTCACCCATGTGCCCACAACATCTTTCTTTCATAAGAACATAAGAAGTTGCCTCCGCTGAGACAGACCAGAGGTCCATACTGCCCAGCGGTCCGCTCCCGCAGTGGCCCATCAGGCCCATTGCCTGAGCAGTGGTCCCTATTTACCTCTTGCTCCTATCCCTATAACCTACCTCTATTCCTATCTGTACCCTTCAATCCCTTTGTCCTCTAGGAACCTATCCAAACCTTCTTTGAAGCCCTGTAACGTGCTCCTGCCTATCACAGCCTCTGGAAGTGCGTTCCATGTATCCACCACCCTCTGGGTGTAAAAACCGCTTAGATAATCCTAATAGGCGGTATATAAAATCCTAATAAACTTGAAACTTGAACTTGAAGAAGAATTTCCTAGCGTTTGTTCTAAACCTGTCCCCTTTCAATTTCTCTGAGTGACCCCTTATATTTGTGGTTCCCCATAATTTGAAAAATCTGTCCCCGTCTACTTTTTCTATGCCCTTCAGGATCTTGAAGGTTTCTATCATGTCTCCTCTAAGTCTCCACTTCTCCAGGGAGAACAGCCCCAGCTTTTTCAGTCTGTCAGTATATGGCAGGTCTTCCATACCCTTTATTAGCTTAGTTGCTCTTCTCTGTACTCCCTCAAGTACTGCCATGTCTTTCTTGAGGTACGGCGACCAGTACTGGACACAGTACTCCAGATGCGGGCGCACTATCGCACGATACAGTGGCAGGATGACTTCCTTCGTCCTGGTTGTGATACCCTTCTTAATGATACCCAACATTTTGTTGGCTTTCCTTGAGGCTGTGGCGTACTGCGCCGACGCCTTCAATGTTGTGTCTACCATTACCCCCAGGTCTCTTTCAAGTTTACTTACCCCTAGCGGTGATCCCCCCATTTTGTAAGTGAACATCGGGTTCTTTTTCCCTACATGCATGACCTTGCATTTCCCTATGTTGAAGCTCATTTGCCACTTCTTGGCCCACTCTTCCAGTGTCGTCAGATCCTTTTGGAGATCTTCGCAGTCTTCCGTGGTTTTAACCCTGCTGTATAGTTTGGTGTCATCCGCAAATTTAATGACCTCACATTTTGTTCCCGCCTCCAGGTCGTTGATAAATATATTGAACAGGAGCGGTCCCTACGGAACTCTGCTCGTGACCCATTGCCAGTCTGAGTAATGGCCCTTTACTCCAACCTTCTGTTTCCTGTCTGCCAGCCAGTTTTTGATCCATCGGTGGACCTCCCCTTGCACCCCATGGTTCCATAGCTTCTTAAGCAGTCTTTCGTGTGGTACCTTGTCGAAGGCTTTTTGAAAGTCAAGGTAAATGATGTCTATGGATTCCCCTTTATCCACCTGGCTGTTTACCCCCTCAAAGAAGTACAATAAGTTTGTGAGGCATGACCTTCCCTTGCAGAAGCCATGCTGACTTGACTTTAGTAGTCCATTGTTTTCGATATGCTCACAGATGCTGTCCTTAATCAGCGCTTCCATCATCTTTTCCGGGACCGAGGTCAAGCTCACCGGCCTGTAGTTTCCTGGGTCACCCCTTGAACCCTTCTTGAAGATGGGCGTGACATTTGCTATTTTCCAGTCCTCTGGAACCTCTCCAGTTTTTAAGGATAGGTTGCATATTTGTCGAAGTGGCTCTGCTATTTCGTTCCTTAGTTCCTTGAGTACCTTAGGGTGAATGCCGTCCGGACCCAGCGATTTGTCGCTCTTTAGCCTGTCTATCTGCCTGAGGACATCCACTTGGCTCACTTCTAGTTGGACCAGTTTATCATCCTGATCTCCATTTATGATTCCTTCGGGTTCCGGAATGTTGGTTGTGTCCTCCCTCGTGAAGACTGATGTGAAGAACTCATTTAACTTGTCAGCTTGATCTCTTTTTCCTCTTTTACTACTCCCTTTCTTTCTCCATCATCCAAGGGTCCCACTTCCTCCCTTGCTGGTTGCTTCCCCTTAACGTACCTGAAGAATGATTTGAAATTTGTTGCCTCCCCCGCCAGTCTCTCTTCATATTCTCTTTTTGCTTTCCTTACCACTCGGTGACATTCCCTCTGGTGTTCTTTGTGCTCCTTTTGATTCTCTTTTGTTTGGTCCTTTTTCCATTTTTTGAACGATGCTTTCTTGTCACTTATCGCCTTGTCACTTTGTTATCCACACTGGGTTTTTTGCTCTGTTTATTGTTTTTTTTTTGCACCCTTTCCTGAACTTGGGGATGCACAGGTTCTGTGCTTCGCGCACCGTGCCCTTGAGTAGGGTCCAGGCTTTTTCTACGGACTCCCATCTTTCTTGCGTTGCCGTTGAGTTTCTTTCCCACCATTTTCCTCATGGCATCGTAATTCCCTTTTTTGAAGTTGAGTGCTGTCGTAGTGATTCTTTTCACCTTTGATGATCCAATTTCTAGACTGCACTGGATCGTGTTGTGATCGCTGTTTCCTAGTGGGGCTAGTACCGCCACCTCTTTTGCGGGTCCCCCTAGTCCGTTGAAGATTAGATCAAGCGTGACATCTCCCCGTGTTGGTTCTGTGACCAGCTGTTCCATGAAACAGTCCCTCGTGGCCTCCAGGAATTTGGCCTCCCTCGTGCAGTTTGAGCGCCCGATACTCCAATCTATCCCAGGGTAGTTGAAGTCCCCCATCACCACCACACTTCTGCTGTTGCATACCTGCCTCAGTTCAGCCTCCAGGTCCTGGTCGATTTCTTCCGATTGTCCGGGTGGGCGATAGTACAGTCCCAATTTTATGTCTGCTCCAGTTCCTCCCAGTAGCTTAACCCATAGTGATTCCAAGCCATCCGCTCTTACTGTTGTTTCCATCCTGGTTGAGGGTATGGAGTCTTTAATATATAGCGCTATTCCTCCACCCTTTTTGTGTGTCCTGTCCCTCCTGTAGAGTTTGTACCTTGGTATGGCCACAACCCATTTATTGTCGTCAGTCCACCACGTTTCTGTGACTCCAATTATGTCTAGGTCCTTTTTGCTGTCTATGACTTCCAGCTCTCCCATTTTGGCCCTTAGGCTCCTAGCATTAGTGTATAGGCAATGTAAGTCCCGGTTTTTTGCCTTCTCTGCTGATTTTTCTCATGGTTTGGCGCTCCTGGTGACCCCCTCATGGGTTGTTAGTCCCCGAGCCTCGTCTCGATCATCCTCTTCCTGCGGTGTGTCTGTTTCATCCTCAGCCTGTTCCCCCATTTTTGGTTGCCCTTCTGACTCCTGCTGTTCTCTGTTAATCCTGGCTTGCCAGTTTCATTTGTGCCCTGGGCCCCTGCATTGCGTCCTTAGGTCCTTTTTCCAAAAGTTCCCACTCAGTCCCGATCCCTCTTTTACAAAGTCCTTGCTCAGTATCCTTATTTGATACTTTTGTCCGATGTGTCGAGGTCAGATCGATTATCAGCTTTCCCCTTGTCCTCAGTTTAAAGTCAAGTCTATGACGCTCTGGACGTTGCGTGCCAGCATCCTTCTCCCAACCGTGCTCAGGTGCAGTCCATCTCTCCTGTAGAGCTTGTTCTTCCCCAAGAAAGTTGTCCAGTTCCGAACAAAGTGGAAACCCTCCTTTTCGCACCATCTCCTCAGCCAACCGTTTATTGCTTGTAGTTCGCTCTGCCTCCTTGCGTCCGCTCTCGGTACTGGCAGGATCTCCGAGAAGGCTATCTTCCTTGTCCTCAGTTTCAGTTTCCTCCCCAGGATCCTGAACTGGTCAGTTAGTGTAGTCCTGTTGTAGTTCCTCCTGCTGACGTCGTTGGTTCCAATGTGGATTACTACTGCTGTCTCCTCCATCTCGGCTCCCTCCAGGATCCTCTCAATTCTATCGATGACGTCCTTCGTTATTGCCCCCGTGAGACATGTCACTAGTCGGTCCTCTCTCCCTCCGGCTATGTGACTGTCCACTTCTCTCAGGATTGAGTCTCCCACTACGATAGCAGATCTCCCCTTCCTCAGCTGTCTCTCTGGCCTCAGGTCTGTGTCAGTGGTGCATTTCACTCTCTTTAGCTCTCCCTCCAAGTTAAGAATTTCCCTTTTCTAATTCTTCTTCCATACCCATCATCTCCCTTTCCTCTATCTCTCCTTCATGTTCAGCAATATTTTTCCTGCACATAAATCCTCCACCAATATTTCCATCACTAGGAATGGTGCAGGAATATCATGGTTTCAATCATGAAGGGGCAGATTATCTGGGAATTCTGAAGAAATTACCTGCCCTTTGCAAATGAAATTTCAATACTGTTGCATCACTAAAACTGTTGGGAATGCTGGTGGAGACTGTTGTACAAACTTAGAGAGAGCATTGGTATCCATACTCCCTATCCACTCCCTTTCCTTGAGGTTCAACATCTCTACCCTGCTTCCCTTCTCACTCCTGGGTCTAGCATTTCTCTTTGCTTCCCTTATCGCAACTTCATCACGTACCACCTACTTTCCATCCCATGCTACCCTTACCCCTAGATTTTGCATCTTTTCACTGCTTTCCTTCCCACCCCTCAACTCCAGCATCTCTCCTCTGCTTCCCTTCCTACTTCTCAGGTCCAGCATCTACCCCTGCTTCCATTACCACCCTCCAGTGGTCATCTGGTCAGTTTGGGTATCTTTTTTACCCTTATTCATTTTAAAAACAGATCTAGCCCCAAACATCTAAATGGTACCTAGACGTTAATAGCTTGATTATCCCTGCAGAACATCCAAGTCCTAAGCTCGTCCAAAAATGCCTCTAATACGCCCCCTTAAGATTTATATGCACCGGAGATAAGAAACAGAAAGATGTCTAGAAAGTCAGTTTCAAAAATGGCCTCTTGGACATTTTGATTAGTAAGACATCTAAGTGCCAGTTTATGCTGTCTTATGTATGTCTATATTTTTTGAAAATGAACCCCAAATAATTTTCTGACATTATTTCTAAGTCTACCATCCCGCAACAATTCACGTCCTCTAGTTTTACCATTTTCCCTTCTCTGGAAAAGGTATTTTTTCTATATTAATACCTTTCAAGTATTTAAACATCTATATCATATTTCCCCAGTCCCTTTTCTCTTGTAGAGTATACATATTGGGGTCTTCTAGTCTCTTCTTGAATGTCTTTTTGTACAAGACCCATACCGTTTTTATCAAATGTATGTCAGATGTACTGTCAAAGAGTCAAGGGATCAAAGAAGAAAAAAAATAAAGAGCTGGCGTGGCTCACTGTAGAGGTTACGGAAGCGATCAAAGACAAAAAAAACCTCGTTTAAGGAATGGAAAAGATCAAAAATGGATGGAAACTGGAATATGCACAAACAACATCAACGCAGGTGCCATACGGCGGTAAAAGAGGCAAAAAGAGACTACGAGGAAAAAATAGCCAAGAAGGCAAAAAACTTCAAGCCGTTCTTTCGATATATTAAAGGGAAATGACCCGTGAAGGAAGCGGTGGGACCATTGGATAACCAAGGAATAAAGGGAGGACAAAGCAATCGCCGATAGACTGAACACATTTTTTACGTCTGTATCTACCAAAGAGGATATACACAGCATACCGGAACCCATCAGGCTATATGCTGGAAGCGAAAACGGAAAACTGACAGGATTTATAGTCAGTCTACAAGAGATATATAGGCAGATTGATAGGCTTAAGAGCAATAAATCCCTGGGACTGAGCAGTGGCGTATCAAGGGGGGGCGTGGGGGGGCGGTCCGCCCCGGGTGCCAAGCCCTGAGGGGGGTGTTCCTGGTCCGGTCCGGTTCCCCCCCCCCTGCGCCGGGTGCCGCGTCTGGAAACAGCCTGCAGCAAGATCGCGCGATGCCAGCGATCTTTGCCTGCTTCAGCTGTTTCCTCCGCCCCGGTCCCGCCTCTCCTCTGACATCAGAGAAGGGGTGGGACCGCGGCGGAGGAAACAGCCAAAGCAAGCAAAGATCACTGGCATCGCGCGATCTTGCTGCAGGCTGTTTCCCCAGGGAAATGAAGCGGGGAGGCCGGGGGAATGAGCAGTGCTTCGTGGTGGTGGTGGTGGTAGGGCCGAGCGGTCCTTCGAGGTAGTGGGGGGGGGGCAGCAGGCCTTCAGGGTGGGGCGGGCAGGCAGACCTTGTGGAGGGGGGGGGGAGGCAGGCCTTCAGGGGGACAGGCCTTCAAGGGGGACAGGCAGGCCTTTGGGGGGGGTGACAGTCCGTCGTGGGGGTGCAGGCCTTCGGGGGGGACAGGCCTTCAAGGGAGAGCACAGGCCTTCAAGGGGGGGACAGGCTTTCAAGGGGGGGGACAGGCAGGCAGGCCTTCAAGGGGGGGACAGGCCTTCGAGGGGGGTGTAGGTCTTCGGGGGGGGTGCAGGCCTTCGGGGGGGGCGCAGGCCTTCAAGGAGGGACAGGCCTTCAGGGGGGCAGGCCTTCAAGGGGAATAGGCAGGCAGGCCTTCAAGGGGGGGACAGGCCTTCGAGGGGGGTATAGGCCTTCAGGGGAATGCAAGCCTTCGGGGGGGAGCAGGCCTTCGGGGGTGGGATGCAGACCTTTAAGGGGGGGACAGGCCTTCAGGGGAGGGGGGGCCCTGGTGTAGAAGTACACGGAGGGAAGGGGGAGGGCTTCAAAGAGACGTGCATATGTCAGACTTTGGGTGGGAAGAAATAATGGGACTGAAAATAGAGAGAGAGAGAGGTGATGGACATGGGTTTTAGGGAGGGAAGGAACAGAAAGGGAGAGAAGTTGGACACAAGGGATGGTGTGGAGGGGGGGATAGAGATATTGATTAGGAGGGTAGTTGGGAAAAGAAAGGGAGAGATGGTGGACCCTGGGGTGGTGGGGAAGGAGGGAGAGCTGCTGGATGAAAGGGTAGTTAAGAAAAGGTGGATCTGTGGAGGGAGACAAAAAAAGGAAAGATGCCAGACATCTGGGGGAGGGAAGGGAAATGGAAGGGGAGGACAGAGATGGCAGATGGATGGTTAGCACGGAGAAAGAAGAAAGAAGGAGACCCTAGCAAGCAAGTTATCAGAAGACAACCAGAGCCTTGGACCAACAAGATTTGAAAAATAACCAGACAACAAAAAGGTAGAAAAACTAATTTTATTTTCTGTTTTGTGATTACAATATGTCAGATTTGAAATGTGTATCCTGCCAGAGCTGGTGTTAGACCGCAAACGTGAGCTAGGATTTAACAGAGAGAGGAAAAGTCCTTTTTATTTCTTTATTTTATTTATACCACAGCGCCAGTGTGGTTAGGAGAAGCCAAAGGGGGGTGAAAAAGCTATAAAATAAACCCACTAGGATGTTTGAAAAAAACACCCAATTGGGCAGGAAAATCGAATCGATAAACCAATTCAATAGGCTGAATCGAATCGAATTTTTTTTTCCTGAATCTGGCAGCACTAGTTTGCGCTACTTTCTTAGATTTTAGGACCTGGGATTGGGGAGAGATGACATCCTCAGTACTTTATAATGCAAGTGAAATGAGGATTTGGTCAGACTTTTGAAGGGTCTGCAGAAGAAAAATATTGTATAGGCCGGGGACATGAGACATGGGAACTTTCCTTCTATTTTTGTGAATGGAAAGGCTGAGGATGTCAGAGAGTTCAGTTAAAATATGTGCTTTATAAGAAAATATAATAATGTGTTTTATAAAGTTTATAGCAATGCAGGCCTACCCGGTGAGGTGTTCCTAGTGGTGGTGGTGGCAGCATGTCAATGTGTTGAGAGGAAGAGGTGGTCTGGGAAATTCTGCTGAGCAAACTCCGGGCCCATTTCCACCCCCTAGTTAGTCCACTCCACTCAACTGGTTCACACACTGAGTGGGTTTTTGGGTGTTGTTCCTGGGTAGTTGTTTTGGGATCTCTTCCAGTGGTTTGTCAGTATCTCCTTCTGGTCCAAGGAAGGAAACTTTGTTAACCTTAGCACTGACCTACAGAATATGTTTGTAACAGCGCTGCTTGTGTGGCATTAGTCTATGTAGTGATCGAAAGAAAAAACCAGACCTTTGCACATTTTTGCACTATATGGTGGGTGTATGAGGAGATTCACATTTCCTGTACAGCTAAGTCCGTGTGAAGTTACCTTGTGCTGTATTTGACATCTAGCAAAGTCTCTGTTTGGAAGGAAAGATCTCAGCTTAAAAATGAAGTGGCCAGAAGTTATGGTAAAAGCAGGTAGCTTAGCTGGTTTTAAGAAAGGTTTGGACAAATTCCTGGAGGAAAAGTCCATAGTCTGTTAAGACATGGGGGAAGTGTCTGCTTGCCCTGGATCGGTGGCATGGAATGTTGCTACGCTTTGGGTTTTGACCAGGTACTAGTGACCTGGATTGGCTTCCATGAGAATGGGTTACTGGGCATGATGGTCTGACCCAGTTAGGCTATTCTTATGTTATGTTCTCAACTGTAGGGGCATTTGTTTTCACTTCTTATTTTAATGTATTTTTTTTCTGAGAACTTATCAGTGTTTTTTATAATGGGAACAAAAATGGAAGAGAATTAATGTGTGTGGAATGGGGGGGTAACTAATTTCTTCAGCTAAATAATTCAATCCACCTCAACCAGACATAGGAGAACTCACGCACCATTCACACACCCTCCAACCAAAAACGTCAAAAGAAAAAAACAGTTCGACAACCTCCTAGCCATTCGAGCTGCAACACTCGACCCCCAACTCTACAACCTATTGACCTCAACCACAAACTACAAAACCTTGAAAAAAGAAATAAAAACCCTTCTATTCAAAAACACATAAAACCGAACTAACACAATCAGAACTGTCCCAAGCATCACCTGCAACTACTCCATATGTACTTCTGATGTCATGACAATTCAGACATAATTTATGTTATGTTATGGTATGTTTGGAATAATGGTTACATATATGAGGTTCAATAAAAGAAAATTTTCACTGCCTGTTTCTATTATGACCATTTATTCAGTTTCATGGTTATTACAAAAAATATTTTTTTACATGGGGGGGGGGGTGTCAAAAAATTATGGGCCCCGGGTGCCACATACCCTAGGTACTCCACTGGGACTGAGTGAGTGGCATCCATCCGAGGGTCATCAAGGAACTGAAAGGGACCATAGCTGAACTGCTTCAACTAATAGCCAATCTGTCAATCAAAACAGGAAAGATTCCGGAAGACTTGAAGGTGGCGAATGTTACATCGATCTTCAAAAAAGGTTCGAGGGGAGACCTAGGAAACTACAGACCGGTGAGTCTGACCTCGGTACCAGGAAAGAGAATAGAGGCGCTGATAAAGGACCACATCATTGATCACCTTGACGGACACGGTCTGATGAGGACCAGCCAACATGGTTTCAGCAAAGGCAGATCTTGTTTGACAAACTTGCTGCACTTCTTCGAAGGAGTAAACAGGCAGATAGACAAGGGCGACCCAGTCAACATTGTATATCTGGACTTTCAGAAGACATTCGACCAGGTTCCGCATGAACGACTACTTTGGAAAATCGTGAGCCATGGAATCGAGGGAGAAATACTCACATGGATTAAAAACTGGCTAAAGCATAGGAAATGGAGAATGGGTGTAAATGGACAATACTCGGACTGGAAGAGCATCACCAGTGGGGTGCCGCAGGGCTCGGTGCTTGGGCCCGTGCTCTTCAACATCTTTATAAAAGATCTGGACATAGGTACGACGAGCGAGGATAAGTGTAAAGTGATGCATGTCGGTAACAAAAATCTCAAGCACGAGTACAGGATGTCTGGGGCGGTACTTGGAGAGACCTCCCAGGAAAGGGACTTGGGAGTTCTGATCGACAAGTCGATGAAGCTGTCTACGAAATGTGCGGCGGCGGCAAAAAGGCGAACAGAATGCTCGGAATGATAAAGAAGGGGATCATGAACAGATTGGAGAAGGGGATCATGCCGCTGTACTGGGCCATGGTGCGCTCTCACCTGGAGTACTGCGTACAGCACTGGTCGCCATACATGAAGAAGGACACGGTACTACTCGAAAGGGTCCAGAGAAGAGCGACTAAGATGGTTAAGGGGTTGGAGAAGCTGCCGTACAGCGAGAGATTAGCATAACTGGGAGATTGAGAGGGGACATGATCAAAACATTCAAGGGGATAGACTTAGTAGATAAGGACAGGTTGTTCACCCTCTCCAAGGTAAGGAGAACGAGAGGGCACTCTCTAAAGTTGAAAGAGGATAGTTTCCGTACAAACTTAAGGAAGTTCTTCACCCAGAGAGTGGTGGAAACTGGAACGCTCTCCCGGAGTCTGTCATAGGGGAAAACACCCTCCAGCGATTCAAGACAAAGTTAAACAAGTTCCTACTGAACAAGGATGTACGCTGGTAGGGTTAGTCTCAGTTAGGGCGCTGGTCTATGACCAAAGGGCCGCCGCGTGAGCGGACTGCTGGGTATGATGGACCAGCGGCATTTCTTATGTTCTTATGTCCTTTTGAATGACTTAATTTCTCACAAATTTTTCTGTGTGCTCTCTTGGGGATTTGAACTCATGACCTGTGGAAGAAGTGCCTTTAACCACTGTTCCTCTGGAGCTTTTGTTTAGGCAGGAATTCCTATTATTTTTTAGTGGTATTCTGCCATCTAGATGCATATTGATGATATCTAACTGATGTAAAGATTGTGCATCAGACACGTCCTCTTGCTCTAAAGCACAGCCATTGTGAGTAGCGTATCTCTTTTCTTTTCTTAACCTTTTGGAAACGAGGTTTAATATGCAATATATATGTACACATGTTGCATACTAAACCTTATATCTTCTATAAAAATAACCCTAAGCGTGCATGCACACTTAGGAGGCCCTAACAGCATGGTGTCTGCTTCTGCGGCGTGTGCAGCAGATTGAGGCGCATGCGGCAGCTTGTGACGGCTTGTGGCGTGTGCAGCGATTTCAGTGGCGGTTTGACTCATGCGCTGCCACGGCACCTCTATCAGCAAACGCAGCAGACGCGGGGCATTTGCTAGGCCGGCCCACTTTGATAAAACGAGGTGGGCTGGCCTAGCAAAAGCCCCGAGGATGCCCAGGCTAGCGGATGTTGGACAGGGGGAGCAGGGAAAGGAGAAGGGGTACTACTGGACAGGGGGATCAGGTAAGGGGTGCTGCTGGACAGGGGGGAGGTAAAAGGAAGGGAGAAGGCCTACTGCTGGACAGGGAGAGCAGGGAAGAGGTTCTTCTGGACAGGGGAGATAAAACAAAGGGAGAAGGGCTGCTGCTGGACAGGGGGAGCAGGGAAGGGGTGCTACTGGATGGTGGGAGGGAGGTAAAAGGAAGGGAGAAGGCCTACTGCTGGACAGGGGGGAGGTAAAATGGAGAAGGTCTACTGCTGGATAGGGGGAGCAGGGAAGAGGTGCTGCTGGACAAGGGGGAGGTAAAATGAAAGGAGAAGGGCTGTTGCTGGACAGGGGAAGCAGGGAAGAGGTGCTGCTAGACAGGGGGGGAGGTAAAACGAAGGGAGAAGGGCTACTGCTGGACAGGGGGAGCAGGCAAGGGGTGGTGGTGGACAGCCGAGGAAAGAGAGAGACAGAAAGAAACACAGACAGCGGCCAAGGAGAGAGACAAAAAGAAAGACAGACAGAAAGCGGCCAAGGAGAGAGAGAAAAAGAAAGAAAGACACAAACATCTATTCTAGCACCCGTTAATGTAACAGGCTTAAAGACTAGTGTGTATGTATATGTATATGCATGTGTATATGTATCTGGGCATTTACTGACGAAAAACAATAGGATGACTGTTGGCCACAGGCTACCTACCTCAAAGAAATTTTTTTTTTTCTTTCTAAAACACATCACTTTTTATTTATAGTATTCAAATTCTTTGTTGTCCTTGTAAAACATGGAAGCAGTGCTTTAGGTATCTGGCCATCTTGCAATATTGCCTTTGCATTATTTTAACAAAAGAGTTTATTAAAGGGACCACAAATCTGACACACAAGTAAAACAAAGAGTTCATTCACATATCTCTCCTGTTAGTATTGCCTGGTAAACAACTGGAAATACAGCTTTGGACTGGAGCTGAGAATCCAGCACGCTCATTCATGCACACCCTCATTCACACTCAGTACAATATTACCTAAAGGACAAAAACACAATTTTGATATGGAATGCAAAGAAAATAATTAAACAGTGCATTTTGTTATGTTCTTATAAACCTCTAACTTCTTTGGTCTCTGACTCTTGCCCTTCTCTCTCTCAAAGGTGGGAGGGCACAAGTTGCTTGATAATATCTTGGTGGTATTTTATCTGGGAAGCAGCAATCGGATAAATGGAAATCTGAGCCAAGGTTCACAGGAAGCCTGTGTGATTCTCCAAGGACAGGCTGAGCTGATCCTGGCGTCACCCCCAGTACCTCCATGACCAGGGCTGAATTTAAGATTTTGGTGTCCACAGGCAGAGATTATCCCTTGGAGAACAAAGAGGGGCTCCCTGCAGACTGAACCAGTTGTATCTCTTTGAAGTGGCACTAGTAGATGGCCTGTTCACTACTCTGAGAGAAAAAAAAGACTACAAGGTTCATTTGCAGGAGATTTAACCAGCCAACCTTCCACCCCCATCGACCTGCTAAATTTGCAGGATTGGTAAATTTAGCAGGGTATGAAAGGGACAGGCTTCAGATTTATCTGGTTAGTGCTGTTAGGCAAACAACCCTAGATTCACAAACAGCAGTTCTAAATCCACCCAATCAAATGTCACTTGGCTACATTTAGAATTTTTAAGACAGCTCTTTGAAAATCAATGCGTATTTGTCCATAGATGCACTGGGGGAACCAAGATCAGCTCAACCATCCTACTAATCTGGGGCCTAGTACTAATGTTGGATTTGAACTCGTATCATGGATGCAGTAGGCAGGTGACCTGCTGAATGCATTGTAAGGGGATGCTTCGTCCCTTATTTAGGAGGCTTTGCTTCCTCATTCGGTAACTTGCGGGCAAGAGAGAGGAGGGTAAAATATACAGTGAAATGCAGCGTGTATGCCCAAAGGGGGTAATACATATGCATGAGGAAAGGTGTTCATCTTCTCTTCATCCATATCGTCATAACTATGTTTTGCTATAAATATATCAGCATATATGTTATGATACACAATGATATGGAGCTATTGATGCTATTACAAAACATGTACATTTATAGTAAACATCTGATTTAATTTTCTAGTTCATTATCCACTTTTTCTTAACATATATACAATAAGTAGCAAGAATAATTGCTATGTTCAACAAACAGCTATGTTCTCAGCTATCCTGCATGCTGAGCTAGGAAAGCAGATGCATTCATAATGCCATTATGCCTCTCGGTGATTAGTTATTGTTCCATGATTCCCACAGAGTCTAAGCAATGTGACCAGCGTCACATCAGCTACTTGTATAATGCACACTGCAAAGTCAATAAGCTTTCACCAATCTGGTGCTCCACATGCTAGAGTTGGCACCACACCAAGCCACCCTCGGAAACATGATCTCTGAATATCAGTTTCCCACTGGCACCAGATCTGCTTACTGTGGTCTGGGGGATTTGGTTTTAGCATCAATATGAGATCATACCGAGGCTTTGGCTTGTATTAACTGATTGAAATTGAAGCCTGTGACTCAGAATGTCATCCTCCTGGGCATGAATTTTAAAATGACCTCATGCTTTTCAGCTGAAATTTTGCAAGGTCTCGGGGATGGGCAACTGTTTTACAATGTAATCACCAGACACCCCATTATTGAGATTGTGATGACTTGCATTTAAGCAGTATTTCATTGCCAGCAATTTTAAACTGATCCGTTCTGTGGCAAACGAAATGAGACTATGGGGCCGGTTCGTGAAAAGGCGGCGATAGCTTGACATAAATTGTTATGGCTACTGCACAGTCAATTCTGTTCTGTTATAATTCCGTGGGTTGGCCATGTTGTGTTGGCAGAAAAGTTGCAGGCACTGATATACAAATTAGGTTTTGTGTTTTTCATGACTCTACTTTAAATTGATTTGTAATAAAAGCTGCAGCAGATGTGATTGAATATCTGCAATTTCCCGGTTGACTGTTCTGAAAATGTTTTAAGAATGCTCTCATTGTCACTATCAAACACAGCCTGAGGTAGGGAGAAAAATATATAGTGCACTATGGGATTACATTTTCAAAAGCTTTGCAGGGCCCGAAACCAATACAACAAGGAATTACATGTGTTAAATTGACTGAATATACTCACAACAATGTTGCATAAGGCCATATTGTATTTAAATTTTACCACAGAAGGCATTCTGAAGAGAAGGAGGTGTTTTGGATATGTGTTATGACTTTATGTATACAATAAAGCTCAAGTTTTCATAAAACTCTGTACACAACTAAAATTTCATTGCTTTGTTCTGAAACCTTTTAATTTATCCCCACTTTTAAATTTATATTAATATTTTTTTAGCTTTGTAAACCGGTCAGATACATGATGATGGTCGGTATATTAAAACGTAAAGAAACTTGGAAACAAAGGTCTCTGCTAACGCAAATAAATGCTCATTAACTTTAGTTAAAGCACATAAGGGTCCTTTTACTAAGCACATGTCTAAAGCAGCTTAAAATGGATGTGCATAGGTATCCTGCAATAACAGCCAATTTTTTTTTTTTAGGTTGCGTGTGTAGGGGTAGAAAATGGGCATTTCTGCTTGCTGATTAGCACACGATCCCTTATTACCTACAAAATGGGTGATGATAAGTACACATGTGCTAATTTTTTTAAAGGCCGCATGCTAATAGCAATTTAGTGCACATGGCTGTTAATACAAAAAATAGAAAAATGCTGTGTATTTGATTTTGGAACTACAACATACTGAACATATCGCACTGGTTGCCTGTGTATTTTAATCTAATGAATCACTCTATACCTAACTAGGTTCAAAGCGACATACAAATCAATGAGAATACATCATGTATTGACAAACATGAAGGTTAAGTGGACAGTAATTAAGAGGGAGAGAAATAGAATGAAGGATGTAAAGGGAGATTTGGGGTGACACTAGAGGTATGGATAACACTGAGTAGAGTTATAATGTTCGTTGAAGATATTGAGCTTTCTGTGAATTGTCAATGAAATATATTGTCCCGAAGAGGAGAGTTTTTATTTTCTTCCAAAACCTACAGTAGTAGGGTTCTACTTTAATAGTTGCTGGAAGTCTGTTTTAAGTCTTTGTGCCAATGTAGGTGATAAGTGTGTTAAATATGCGCTTATTTACCGTATTTTTCACTCCATAAGATGCACCTGACCTTAAGACGCACCCTACATTTAGAGGAGGAAAAAAACATTTTGAACCAAATTCTCTCTGCCAGGCTCTGCACCCAACCCCACATTCCTTGCCAAGCTCTGCACCCTGTCCCCCCTCCCTGCCAGGCTCCGTATCCTGGCTCCCCCTTTCTGGTGGACTAGTGGTAGGCTGGGACGGGGCACAGGGCAGGCAGGCCTAGTGAGGAAGGGACAGGGCAGGCAGGTAGGGACGGGGCAGGCAGGCAGGCAGGCCCCATCCTCTACCTCCCCCCCCTTGTACTTATTTTTGCCCAGGCACAGGTACCTTTTTAAAAATTCTGGCGCTCTCCCTCACTGGACTTGGCTGCCTCTTGCGCAGAGCGGTGTACAAGGCTGCCTGCCTGCTCCCTGCAGGAACTGATGGCTGATGTGGCTGCCTCCTCTTCTCTTCTCTAGTGGAAGAGTGGCGCACAAGGCTGCCTGCCTTGTCTGTGCCACTTCCCACGAGATAGCGAGACCAGGCAGGCAGTCTTGTGCGCCGTTGGTAAATACAGCCCACAGTTTGAGGGCATTTTTTAAATTGTCCACACTGGGACAAAGTTTACTTGCAAGTCTTACCTGCCTGCTATGTCCTTTTTCTTAAAAGCATGAGTATAAATTAATATGCTGTATTATATGCAATGCAACATTTCCAATTAGCTATCTGGGCACTGATGTCTAGATAAGTTCAAGGTCTACTCTAACACCTCCCCTTAACTGCCCTGGCACATACTCAGATAATGCCACGGAGGTCAACCCAAAAATTCAAAGGCACTATCTAGGCGTATGCTGTTGAATATCCATGTTTGGCCTGGTCATCAGGATTTTACTGAGAAAGAGCCTCTCCTGACTGGTTAAATAGTTTTGAATATTGACCCCATAATTTTTAAGCTTTTCTTGAGCTGAGATAGAAGGAATACAAGGGAAAGTTCAAAAGACATAAATTATTTTCCTGTGAATTACTATTGAATCTTCACCACAGGTGACTCATTAAGCATAAAAGAAAAGAGGTTGAAGCTAATTTGTCACATGTTTTGCTTAAGAGCCCTCAACTCCATTTCCTGAGCCCTCAACTTCTGAGACATAGTATCAATAATTTGGAATTGGGCAGAAAGGGGGAAATTCTATAAGAGGCGCCTAAAAATAAACCTTCCTTTTTCTAAGCCGATGGAGGATCCAGCCTTCATGAGCCACAGAGGAAACACACACAACAGCTCGTTCTTTGGCCATGGCTTGACCGGAGTGTCCAGACCTGCACTTGTGGGTTCAGATCTTCGACTGAAGAAGCGGTCTGCCTTCTTGTTCTTACTGTGCCATAAGATCGAACGTTGGGCGACCCCAGCAAAGAACAATGTATTGGAAGGTTGCGGCACTGAGCATCCATTCTCCTGGATCTAATGTCTGTCTTCTTAGGAAAACAACCTGGACATTGTCCAGTCCTGCTACATGTGCTGCTGAAAGAGCCTGAAACAGCATCAAAATACCTTAACTAAAACTGCCTGTCAGACCAATGTTTGACTAAGCCTCTAACCACCTCAGACCCGTGCAAAGGGGGAGGCAAAATATAGCCAGCACCCTGCAGAGCTCCGCTGAGCCTCTTATGGATGCCTGTCAGCCTGCCCTCAAGCCCCTGTGACTCAGGCGAGCAAAGCTACTAGAGGATCGGATCCAAAGCTCCACAAAAGTTTGTGCAGGCTGGCTAACAGGTACCACAGAGGGCCTCTCAGCTGCAGACCTCAGTCTGCTTCACCTCCACAAAGCAGAGCTTGACCTTCAAAGTGGTGATCGCTGAGCACCAAAAGCTGCCAAAAACAAAAAAATAAATAAATAGAGCAGATCAGAAAGATTCATCCTTGCTCACAAGCACAAGGAAAAACTGAAGGGGGCAACAGAGCCCTCTTGTGAAGGAGGAGGGATTCAAAAGCTGAAATGGATTCCTTCTGCATGGCTCATGAGCATTGGGAGATTACCCATCCATCCAGAATGACACATCTATTGCACTAGAAATTGTACTTAGGTTACTTGCTGGCACTCTCATGGCTAAGTGTGCACTTGCACACATAAGTGCAAATATTCTATGTACATATATGTGCACAAAAGGCATGTAAATGTAGGAGCCTTGCCCTTTCTGTGCATAGAAAAGTCCCCTCTCCCCTTTGACACTCTTCTCTCCTCACCATATAGTCAACAGCTCACATTTAAGAAAGGATTTTGAGCGGCTACTTAGGAAGCTGTGGAACCACGGGGTGGAAGGGGAAGTACACAGATGGGTCAAACACTGGTTGACAGGCAGAAGACAGAGGGTTGGAGTGAAGGGTCACTACTCGGGCTGGAGGAAGGTCACGAGCGGAGTTCCGTAGGGGTCTGTACAAGGACCGCTGCTGTTCAATGTATTTATTAATGACCTGGAAACGGGGACGAAATGTGAAGTTATAAAATTTGCGGATGACACTAAACTCTGTAGAAGGGTTAGAACTACGGAAGAGTGTGAGGACCTACAAAGGGACCTAAACAAACTGGAGGAGTGGGCGAATAAATGGCAGATGAACTTCAATGTAGGGAAATGCAAGGTCATGCATATAGGGAGAAAGAACCCGATGTTCAGCTACCAAATGGGGGGATTAGTATTAGAGGGAAGTAACCTTGAAAGAGACTTGGGTGTACTGGTGGACACAACAATGAAGTCAATGGCACAATACGCAACAGCCGCAAAGAAGGCAAACAGAATGTTGGGTATTATTAAGAAGGGTATTACGACCAGAACAAAAGAAGTCATCCTGCCGTTGTATCAGGCAATGGTGCACCCGCATCTGGAGTACTGTGTTCAGTATTGGTCACCGTACCTTAAGAAGGATATGGCAATACTTGAGAGGGTCCAGAGGAGAGCGACATGAATGATTAAGGGCATGGAAAACCTTTCATACACTGAAAGATTGGAGAGACTGGGGCTCTTCTCCCTGGAAAAGCGGAGACTCAGAGGAGACATGATACAGACCTACAAGATCATGAAGAGCATAGAGAAAGTAGAGAGGGATAAATTCTTCAAACTTTCAAAACATATAAGAACAAGAGGGCATTCGGAAAAATTGGAAGGGGACAGATTCAAAACAAATGCTAGGAAGTTTTTCTTTACCCAGCGTGTGGTGGACACCTGGAATGCACTTCCAGAGGACGTAATAGGATAAAGTACGGTACTGGAGTTCAAGAAAGGATTGGACAATCTCCTGCTGGAAAAAGGGATAGAGGGGTATAGATAGGGGGCTACTGCGTAGGTCCTGGACCTGTTGGGCCGCCGTGTGAGCGGACTGCTGGGCACGATGGACCTCGGGTCTGACCCAGTGGAGGCATTGCTTATGTTCTTATATTAGCTCTTAAGTAAGCATAGCTTTTGTATTAAAGGGCTTTTGAATAAAGTCAACTGTTTAGTGAGTGAAGACGACTCTCTGATTAAAGTGCTCTTAACAAGCTGATCTGAATTATAACTATATGTGATAAACTATTTATTAAAACTATTTTTCAATATTATAATCTTCCAGAAAAATCACTGAGCTGGAACAATTTGTATTCAATTTAAGTTTGATGGAAGTCATGCTTCCTGCTGCTTTCAAAACAAGCATACAAATGTTAATCTCTCCTAAAATGTCTGGCTGCATTTCTTAAAACCTCCAAGTGAAAAGGGAATTGGATTAGACTTTTTAATACTCATTATAACACTACAGGTGCCAGTCAGAGGGATCCTAGAGCTATGGCATAAAGATAGCTTAAAGTTCTGCTTGTGCATCAGAACCAGAACCTTTAGCATTCTACCAGAATAAAAGCAGTTTTAATCCTAGAGAATGGCACAGTGACAAAATTCATTACCATTCCTGTCCTCGTGGATAACTGTGGGAAGCAATCCCATGTCATTCTTTAGTGTCTATCTCAACTTCAGTCCTTCTACACCGGTATTTTTCAATGCAAGGAATGAGGATCAGTTGTTGCATCCATTCATACTCTGATTCTTCCCTCTCTCCTTAAAGAATGACATGGAGATGGTTTCCTGTGGGGATGGGAATGGTGATGAATTTTGTCACCGTGTCATTCTCTATTTTAATCCTTAACCAACCCTAGTAACTTCCAGAACTAACGCAGTAGGAATATCCAGCCCTTGGAAGGAAAGTTGGGCTCTTATTAATATCCAGCCTAGGGGATAGTTCTTATTTTTGGCTTCAAGTCCCCAGCTATTATACCATGACACTGTTAAGGGGACTAGGATTGCCTTATACCTCAGCAAAGTCCATCTGCTTAAGAAAGGATCCCTAGACGGCTAAGCTGGAATACCTAGAAGAAGGAACAAGGGGAAAAATGAGCACCAAAGACTGCCAAGCTGTTCCACTTGCTGAATAAGGAAGTTGCAACCGAGAACCAGCCCCTCTCCAATTTCTTCAAGGAGAATGAGGAGAAAGAAAATACAAAGCCGAGCCTTAACCAGTTAATCAACATTTTCATAGAACCCAGAAATTGTATTCATGAGTAGGCAGACATATATTAAAAAAAATAACATCTAGGTGCCTAGACAATAAAAGTAAAAGAACAATGTAAGGATATACACAGTAAAATAGGAAGGAACAGAGATGTCAATCAACAGAAGAAAAGAACTTTATTAAAACAATCCAAAATAAAAGTGGCTCCCAGCATAATCTGTTTCTTACAGATGATTCAAAATCAGAGGGCTGGAGACCTCGGGCATTGTGGTGCACTAGCTTGTGCTGCTCCAGCACATATGGGAAAAAGTGATAGCTGAACAAGGTAAGGTCAATCTGTGATGAAGGAGCTCTTTCTGTGTAATTACATATAATCATATCTTATACTGGTTTATGTAATGAGACTACCACTAAGTGTCGGCAGTTCAATTTTAAAGAAGGTAACTGCCAGGGCAGGAACAAGTAGAACCAGCTTCTGCCCCAGTTGTCCTGAGACCATTAGGATGAGTCACGGTTATGCTGAAGGGCTATGGGGGAACTGGTTGGAAGGTCAGGGGCAATCTGGCTAGAAGGGAATTAAAAAGTGTGGCAGGAAGCTGTCTGGAAGGAAAGCTGTTACAGGAAGGCAGGTGAGGGAAGCTGGCTGGTTGGGAACTAATATGGGTAAGCTGACTGGTTGGGTAGAAGGAAGATAATATGGGGGGCAATGCAGGAAGAGGGGTTACTGTAGCTAGCTCTAAGTGTGTTCAGAAAATGCAAGTCTTGCCTTACTAATTGCCTTAACCAGTGGATTAGAGTGAGTGGCATAACATCAAAATTATAGATTTTTGGTGTTCATCTTTTACTGCAGACCTGTTGGATTTTTCTTTGCTTTAACACTGATTGGTTTCCATTATGATGTGGCGTCAGGCAAAGATCTTGACACCTTACCTGTTCAACCTTTAGGGCCATCTTCAGAAAAGAACATTTGGAAGAAGAGAGCGTCAGTTTCAAAGTTGGTGGCAGAAATATAAACAACCAGCGATATGCAGATGATACAATGCTCATCACCATCAGCAAATAAGACATGCTGTATCTACTGAGAAAAGTCAAAGCCGAAAGTCATAACATGGGATTAGAACTGAGCATAAACAAGACAAAGATCATGAATACGGAAAATGATGAAGATTTTGGGCTTGAAGGAGACAGAATAGAATTTGTAAAGGATTTCAGTCTTCTGGGCTCTTTCATAAACACAGAAGCACCTACCAGGGAAGAAATACTGCACAGAATAGTACTTGATCACTCTTCAATGAATGCTCTTGACAAAGTATTTAAAGGCAAGGCAATAATACTCCAAACGAAGGTCAGACTTGCCAAAACATTCATTTTCTCAGTAGTCAATTACAGATGTGAAAGCTGGATACTCTAGGGGACTTGTAATCAAAACTTTAAAATGTTCAAAAACCTGCCTAAGTCGGCACTTGGATGTCCAAGTGCCGATAAACAAATTGTCTGGACGTTCAGTAGCATTTCTAAGCTGCTATGAATCCAGAGCTCAAAGGGGTGTGTTGGGAGGTGTGTTATGGGTAGGAATTGGGTGGGCTTCCACCTCCTGAAGCCATAATCAAAGCTTTTCTAGGACATTCTAATCAGAACTTACACTTAGACCAAAGTCAAACAGGTCTAAGTGCCCCAAAAGTGACCAAACTGATACAATTACCCTCAGTGGTCACGACCCCCTCCCACCTCCCAGATATTGGGGGGGGGGGGGGGAACAGCACGTTGAGGGCTTGCCATCAGCTGATCACAGCAGAGGAATCCCCATCAGCTGAGCCAGTTTGGGGGATTCCTGCCAGCATCAGAGCTTTAGGCCCCTCCCACTGCATCCCAAAATGCATTGGGAGGGGGAAGACCCATCATTCTCAGCATGCGGCCCTGTAGGCAGGAGGGAGTGTGCTTCTCGCCTGCCAATTTGTCTTTGGAAGATATGGGGGATCCGAGGATGTAGGAGGGGGGTCCAGAAATGTTTGGGGATGTGTGGGGAGGGCTATTTAGAGGTTCCAGGGATGTTGAGAGTCCAGAAATGTTGGGGGATGTGTGTGTATGTATGTGGAGGGGGTTCCAGGGATGTCAGGAGGATGTTGGGGGATGTCGGGGAGGGGTGTAGGGCTCCATGGCTCAGCTGATCCTGACAGGGGGAATCCCCATCAGCTGAGCTGGCAGGAATCCCTGAAACCAGTTCACCTGATGGGGATTCCTCTGCCGTGATCAGACAAGGTAGTTGGTACCTCTACAAAACTTGCTTTTGTGTGTTTTTCATGTGGACATTTTTATTTTTGAAAATGGCCAAAAAAGATAGACACCCTAAGGACCAAAACTTATACATAGGTCATTTTCAAAAATAAAGATAGATATCTGGCAGTTTTCAAAATGGGACATTTTTTCTGCTGGATTTGTAGATGTCTTGCTCCAAACCTCAGACTTAGAGGTCTTATCAAAATTACCCATCTATGGAAATAAGACAGAAAGAAGATTGACTCGTTTGAGCTTCGGTCCTGGAGAAAGATTTTATGTGTGCCTTGCACCACCAGAAGAACTAACAAATTGATTCTGGAAGAGATCAAAACGGCTATGTCACTCAAAGCCCAAATTATGAAGTTACAACTGTCTTATTTTGGTCATCCCATCAGAAAAGAGAGATCACTGGAAAAGGACATCATATTTGGGAAGATCAAAGGAACCAGGCCAAAAAGGCGATATGCAATCAGATGGCTGGATAAGTTGAAAACAACCAAGGGGATGACGATGCACAAAACCAATTTTTTTTTAGATCTGTAATTCAAGTCGCTAGAAAATTTTTAAGTATCCTGAGAACAGATTTGCAAAAAATATATTTTTTACGAGAATCATCAATTCAAAGGGACAATTTGGTAGCTTCAGAATTGTCAGTTTATTTTGTCTTTTCACAGATAGGAATGCATTGATTGCTTCAGGCTTTATTTGAGACAAGTTTGCTTTACCAGCATTATGGAAGACAGGATTAGGATATTTCCTAATTTATCTAGAGACAAAAAAGGTTTTTTTGTTGAGACAGGAGGTATTGGAAATATCAATTGAGATTTCCTTGAATGTGAATAGTAATGTTGAATAACATTACCTATCATTTATTGACCCATATTACTCGTAGTTTCATCACTTTCTTGATGGTAAGATTCACTTATAGGTTCAGTGTAGCAGGGTAGTATAGATTAATAATGTTTGGTTTGTCCATTTTAATGATGATTGGTTTGTTCATTTTTTCATTTTTATGATTTGCTTATTTTCAGCCCTTCATGATTATAGTGATCATGTTTTCCCTATTTTGCAGACTATAATGTCTTTACATAATTAGTTACTTTATAGTTTTCTTTGTATTAGCTTTTTGTGCAAAGCTCTGTTCTTTGTGATTACATTTTAAACAGGAAAATAAAACATAAAAAAACGAATTGATGGCTAAATATATCAACCCTGAACAGGCTTACTTGAATAATACAGTGTGTTCTGAATATCAAACATGTTGCTACCCTCCCATCCTCCCTAACATTCTTTTTTTGACTTGACTAATTTGTATTGCTAATATGATCTTCAGTAATCTCAGCAATATGGAGATAATTGTCCTGCAACAAAAGATTTCTAATTGGGAACTGCTATCAGGAAAAACCAGCAACACTACAATTTCCAACTGCTAAAATGCTTTTTTCTTTATCTTAAAATGTTATCTTGTCTATTCTGTAATTGAAAATACCCTTTAGATTGACCTTAAGACTCCACAGAGACAGCTTTCAAATACTATCCCACATAATTTGAAACTGTGAAAAGGCTGTAAGGCTTTCCAAGAAAAGATGTAAAACTGAGAAGAAATTCTGCTCATTTTCATAAATCTCAGGCTCTACTGTGTGGAAAAAAAATCTTTGGTTCTTCTGAAATCCTTTCATGTTCACAGGTTGACTTCTGATGCTCTGTTGAGTTCATGCTATGACAAGAAAAATGTTATTTTTAAAATATGCAAATAGGAAGTAATTTTATATGGAGGAAGCTTCTTTTAGGTGTCCCAATGCTTTTCTACAACGGGTGCATAGATTCTGTTATAGAATACTAGCACAACTAGGTATTGAGGTGCGTAAAATCTAGGCATCTGCAGTAATACCAGCTATGTAGCTTTGGTTACCTAAATGCAGCTAAGTTGTACAGCTGTAAGTGGTGTTTCTTAATTGACATTACTGCCCATACCTCTCCCATGATCTGCCCATGTAAATACCCCCTAACATGTACCTGCTATGCCACTTATGTGCACCCTTACAGAATATAAGCACTGGCAAGTTCGATGCAAAACACTGATAAAGAATATGAAGAATACCTTGCCAAAGAGGCAAAAAACTCATAGTAATTTTTTTAGGTGCATCAAAAGCAGAAAACCTGTGAGGAAATCTGTGTGACCTTTGGATGATCAAGGAGCAAAAGATGCGCTCAGGGAGGATAAAGCTATAACAGAGAGACTGAATGAATTCTTTGCTTCGGTCTTTACGGAAGAAGATGTAAGAAATCTTCCTTAACTGGAAACTGGAAATGGTTTTCAAGGGTGATGAGGCAGAGGAATTGAAAGAAATCTCAGTGAACCTGGAAGACGTACTAAGTCAAATTGACAAGTTAAAAAGTGATAAATCGCCTGGACCAGATGGTATACATCCCAGGGTACTAAAAAAACTCAAACATGAAATTGCTGATCTGCTGTTAGTGATCTGTAACCTGTCTTTAAAATCGTTTGTAGTACCTGAAAATTGGAGGGTGGCCAATGTTACGCCAGGTTTTTTTAATAAAGGGTTGGTGCTGGGCAAAATAGTGGAAACAATTATAAAAAATAAAATTGTGGAACATGTAGAGAAACATGATTTAATGAGACAGAGTCAGCATGGGTTTAGCCGATGGAGGTCTTGCCTTTCCAATTTACTTGACTTCTTTGAAGGTGTGAATAAACATGTGGATAAAGGTGAGCCGGTTGATATAGTGTATCTAGATTTCCAGAAGGCTTTTGTCAAAGTTCCTCATGAGAGGCTCCTGAGAAAATTAAAGTGTCATGGGATAGGTGGCAAAGTTCAGTTGTGGATTAAGAATTGGTTATCGTATAGAAAACAGGGTAGGATTAAATGATCATTTTTCTCAATGGAGGAGAATAAACAGCGGGGTGTCACAGGGGTCTGTACTGGGACCAGTGTTATTTAACTTATTTATAAATGATCTGGAAATTGGAACAACGAATGAGGTGATTAAATTTGCAGATGACACTAAACTGTTCAAAGTTGTTAAAACGCATAGTTATTGGATGCTAGGGACCACTTTGGGGGTCAACGCTCAGGAAAAGGATCTGGGTGTCATTGTAGACAATACGCTGAAGCCTTCCGCCCAATGTGTGGTGGCAGCCAAGAAGGCAAATAGAATGCTAGAAATAATTTTAAAAAGGATGGTTAACAAGACTAAGAATGTTATAATGCCTCTGTATTACTCTCATGTAATGCTTGATGATAATTGTTGTCTGTATCCTCTATCCACTAATGTTTATTATTAGGTTGACTCCTTGAACATCAGGCTGTATTAGTTAGTTGCCTAATTTATACTGTGTTGCTGATCTTGCCTTTCTTTGTATGTCATCTAAGGCATTCTGTATTACCTCAGTCTGTTCTCACTCCTTATTTAAACTGTGTATGTCTGATTTATAACCCATTCTGGGCTCCTTGGGGAGGACAGGCTAAATAACTAACTAACTAAAATAAATGTATCCACTATCATGCCTTAGGATAACAATAGAATGTCCATACTGCCATCTGAAAAAAATCCCATGATACCATAATATGACAATAACCCATACTGAATTCTTAGCCCACCTGATCAAATGCCTTTTCAGTGTTGAAACATAGAAGGCATTACCCAACAGTTTGCCAGTTCTAATGTATATACATGTGGTCTATATATATCTATGACTGCTATATACTGGGCTGCCTTGAGGCTGGAGCAAGACCTGTGCAGAAATGTACTGAGCCAGAAAACAGAAAAAGGGAGTCCAAGAATACAACCAAAAACAATAACACCCACAAAGGTGAAGCTGCTTTTATTGCCTGAAAGCATGCAACTTTATTACATGAAAATTGAACAAGACGAATGACCCAACACTGACAGTATTTCAGCTCTTGCCTGCCTCAGAGGTCTTTGCTTTCTTTAAAATCAAGAATAAATCCAAATTTAATAAAACATCCAACACGACGTGTGTGCTCCTCACTCCAGCATGAAAATCTCTCCTGTACTGAGGAATATTTCCTAGGCCTCATGATCACTGACAATCTGCAGCTACCATAACCTTGTGGGAAGCTAGATCTGCTTGCTTTAGTTTTAAGCACCATAAACACGTTCTTGCTATTTGGGAGGTATATTCAAACCCTGTTGTCCAGAGGCTGTAGTCTAATACTGAATGAGTTCCAGTTTTCAAGGAGGAAGAGTAAGGGTCCCAATAATTTATGGAGGGAGGTGCTCAGGATCCAGGAGAATTTGAATGTGTAGAGAGGGGAAGGAGGGGTTTAGGATTTTTTTTACCCCTTAGGATGGTATATGGGCATAGACTCGTAGGGAGGGAGTAGCCTAGTAGTTAGAGCTGCTGCTCCAACACCCTGAGGTTGTGAGCTCAATCCCAGACTGCTGCTTTTGACTCTGGGTAGATAAAGAAAATACTTAAGAGTACCTGATTACTATTCAATGTATTAAAAACCGCTTTACGTGAATCTCTTCATGAAAAGACAATATAAGGCTGTATAGAGAGATGTGTAACCAGTAGAAGAAAGAAGGTGTTGAGGGGCCCCACTTGGAGTATTGTGTTCAATTTTGGATACCGTATCTGGCAAAGACATAAGAAGACTTGAAGCAGTTCAGAGAAAGGCAACGAAAATGGTAGGAGGTTTGTGCCAAGATGTATGAGGAGAGACTGGAAGCCTTGAATATTGTGACAGGGAAGCTCCTATCCCAGGGGAAAAGATGGTGGGACCCGTCAGAAATACAGCCCTTAAGGCTGCCAGCTCTAAACTAAAGCCTATTTCTCCTGATAAAAGCAGCAGGGTAGCACAACCAAAGAACCTGGGGGAAAAGCAGGGGTGGAGTCAGCCCAGGATTCTGGAAGGGAGGGCACTGAAACCACAAGCCAGTCCCTATTACTCCTTTCCCCAGGTTAGAGGAATCCAGGTAGAAGGGGGTGGAGCTGGTCACCGAGCCCGGCAACCATGCAAACCTCAAATAGGCAGAAGGCAGAGTAATCAGGGAGGAGGAGAAGGCTCACCTGTTCCTGATGGTAGGAGCCCAGCAACAAACCACGATAGCTGCTATCTCCCTTCTGCCAGAAGCCAGCTAAGAAAGTTTCCAGGATGCCAGCCCATCAGGGGAGAGAGATTACCTCCAGGGAAGTACAATCACTTTCCTAACACATTTTGGGGTGAGGGGCTGGAGGTTGTCCCTGAAGGGGAAAACGATTTGAGAAGGCTGGCAGACATCCAGAGAGGGGAAGGGGAGGAACAGACAGAAGTGCAGGACTTCATAGAGAGCCCTAATCCCCTGGAGCCAGCCTGGGAAATGCTCAGTGAGGAAGGCTCTGGAGACTACATGTTTGAGGAAGACATGGACATGGAGTCTTGAGCTGGAAAAGGCATGGCAGCAGTGCCTAATTAAGTAACGCCAAAATCATTCCTTGAACCTCAGTTCTCCTAGGGGCCCTTTGAATTAAAGTTCTGGATGTTGTGGGCATGTTCGGGTGGGCTATAAGACCTTTAGCATAAGGGAGGCTTGCCCGCACAACCTGGGTTCAGGTTGTGAATGTCCTTCAAAGGGAGGGACTAGGAGAGAAAGAGGAAAGATAATAAAAGCCAAAAACGTTTTTTTTTTCCTACAAAGTATAGGGGAAAGCTTACTGACACCTGTTGTGCTCAGCTGTGAATTAGTAAACCAGCTTGGGTTGGGAGAAGTCTTAGTCCTGAGAGGGGACACTACGGAGGCAGTGAAGAAACTGCAGAAGCATTTTTTTTTCTGTTTTTTTTTGTGTATGATTTCAATGCACTGAGGAAGATTGACAGTCACAGGCCGAGGCACATCCAGCGTGCCCGGGACTTATGTAATATACTGTGAACTCAATGACTGTGCACTATGACAAGTGTGCACACAGTGATGTTTTGTTTTGCACATTAATAAACCTGGTGAAGCTTTGCGAAAAGGCCAGTCTCCGGGTTTTCCTTGACCAACCATATAAAAGGCGCTCCTAAAAATCTTACCTGTGATCCGAGCCGGGGTTTCCCACCTACATGGGGTCTGGCCCGGCCACAATATGAATACCCTAGGAAAGGAGGGACAGGGGAGATATAATTCAGATGTTCAGATCGCCCCTGCACAAATATCGACATACACTCCTCCTGAGGAAGCCATTTCAGCAAAACTCAGGTCTGGGTAGGGGAGTGATATGATGTTTTAATCTCACGGAGCACTTTATCACACAGTACACACCATGCTAAGAAAATAAAAATTGAACAAAATAAAACCTCCTGAGTGGACCGATTGGGCTGAATAGCGATACAACTTTCATCATCACTCAGAAGATAAGTGATATTTTTATAACTGTTTATACATCTGTATTGCATTTATATTAGTGCATACATACAGTAGTGCAGGTCAGTATGATTATACACTTCTCTGTCCGTATTCGCTGTGATAGGAGATTAAAAGAACCGCAAATACTGAAAAACTGTGAATAACTTTTTTATATGTTGTTTGTTGTTTTCTATTAAAACCCATCGTGAATATGGTGAAACCGCGAATAACATGGTGGGAGACCTGGCCAATTTCTGAAGGAGAGGCAAAACAAGGTGAACAAAGTGCTAACAAAGTGCTTGGAATCAGCGATTTTCTCTGTAAATGCTTGGAATCAGCAATTTCTCTATGCAAGCTAATGTAATTTTGGGGGAAGAGCCAGCAAGCTAAAAACCATGAATAATCGAAACCGCGAATATGGAGGGAGAAGTGTATAGTATAATATCAATATTATGGGACTTGGAAGAAAAGTGTGATGATGGTCCCAATTTGTTTTCTCTGTTGCTTCACAACTGGAGAAAACACTTTGATACTGAACACTTTTCATTATTATTATTAATAATCAACCAGCAATTTAATATACAATATGCTACATAATTTTGAGTGATTTATATATTGAGCATATTATAAAAGCTTTTTGATCTTCTTAATATTTATAACTATTTAGGTATTAATGTAAAACAAAAATTTTTTTTCCAGAGAAAGGAAAATGGTAAAACCAGAGAGCATAATCTAAGGTTGAGGGGTGGTAGACTGAAAAGTAATGTTAGGAAATTCTTCTTTACAGAGGGTGATTATTGACTGGAATGCACTCCCGAGGGAGGTGGTGGAGAGGAAAACAGTGACAGAGTTAAAAAAAAAAGCATGGGATGAATACAGAGGATCTCTAATCAGAAAATAATGGTATATATTGAAGAACTAAGGACAGTACTGAGCAGACTTGCATGGTCTATGTCTCATATAAGGCCATTCAGTTGAGGATGGGCTGGGATGGTTTAGATGGGAGTGAGCTTTGACGGAGACTCCAGTAGATGAAACCTATGCACAGTACCGGGCAGAGCTCTGGGTTTCTGACCCAGAAATATCTAAGAAAAAGAACAAATTAAATCATTAAATTATAGAGTGTATGTTTGGGCAGACTGGATGGATCATTCGGGTCTTTATCTGCCGTCATTTACTATGTTACTATGTAAAATGCACTAGTCTAATAGCACAGAAATGCCCACTGTCCATCCACGACATGCCCCCTCCAAAAATATAAAAAAAAAATAGTTACTGGACACGTGGAGGGGCATAATAAAAAAATATGTCTAAGTCCGTTTTGGGCCTAAGTGGCTAGTTGCCCAAAGTCGGCAGTGTCTAAAATCCATTCTCAAAATACATCCAAAGTATTTTTTTTTTCCGAGAATCGTCTAACATAACATAACATAACTTTATTCTTCTATACTGCCTCAATCAAATGATTTCTAGGCGGTTTACACAGAAGAGAGCTAGACACTCAGTGAAATACAAATAGTTAAAAGAAATATAACATGTTTCCTATGTAAAATTTTTGTTATCAATAAAGCTTCAATTAAGAAATGAATTTATCAGACAGCACAGTCTTAATTTCTTTTCAAAATGCGCCAGAGGACAGCATGGCTCCACTAATGTATCTACCCAACCAGGATTGTTGCTTACTTGCTTGATATGCAAGAGTTCTGTCCAAAAAAGATCTGTATCTGCAGCTGGTAATTTTAGGATAGGTGAAAAAATAGCAATTCCTAGTTATCCTCGTAGGGCTGTATTGCACACAATGGGATAGAAGGGGCCAGCTTAAAGCAAATGCAAGATAATTTAAATATTACTCGTGCTTCCACTGGTAGCCAATGCAATAGTCGATAGTAGGGACTGATATGATCATTTTTCTTCAACCCAAATATTAATCGGACAGCCACGTTCTGAACTATTCTCAATTTTCTCAGGATTTTCTTAGTAGCTTCCAAATAAACAATGTTGCAATAATCCAGTATAGATAAGACTAATGCCTGCACCAATAATCTAAAAGACAATGGATCAAAGTACATCCAGCCGTTTGATCGTCCAGACTGCTAAGTTGTCTATCTTTATACCCCATTCTCGTCTAATAATTTGTCCAAATCAAAAGCACCTAGAACAAGACCTTTTGGACATGGGAGGGGTCAGCAAAGTGATGGACTGGCCACCCAGATATGGCACCTGAGTAGTGGGGCACCTTACAGGGCACTGCTTAGAACTTCACAAAAAGTGTGCCACATAAACACCTCACCATAACTCCCTTATAAGCCATGGTGAGCCCCCCCGCAATCTTACTATACCAACCTGTCTACCACCCCAATAGCCCTTATGGCTGCAGATACACCTATATGGCATTACAGTAGGGTTGGGGGGGTATTGTGGGTGCACATTTTTCACCATGAATGTAGTGGTTAGAGTGGCTTATGGGCCTGGGTCCTCCTCTCTATTGTTCACTAGCCCACCCCTCCAGACTACTTAAGCCACCTCTGTGCTGCTATACTAGGCTTCCCTATGCCAGGTCCTGATGTTCTGCAGGCAGGTATGTACGTTTTTATTATGATTTTTATGGTATGGGGGGTCAAAGATCACTGGGGCAGTGGGGGGGGTCTGTACTTTGTGTCTGCAGTGGTTATCTGGTCACTTTGGATACCTTCTGGGCACTTAGACCTGTTTCTAGATAGCCTAAGTCACAACATATGAGTTCCGTCTAGGCAGTCTCGTTAAACTTTCAGTTATACCTGTAGTACGACTAAGTCTAGGTCAGCCCACGTACTGCCCAAATCCTGCCCTCACCGCTCCTCCTAAAATGCCCCTTTCAGCTCTGGGCATACAGCAGCAATGAAAAGGACTAAGTTGGTTTTAGATACGTCTAAAACCCGTTTCGATTTTGCCACTTTTGATCGTCCAAGTGCCGGTTTAGGCGGGATTTTAGACATATTTCCGTTTCTATTATGAGCCTCCTAGCACATAAGAACATGAAAATTATCACAAAATGCTTTAATGTGTTTTGTGTTAAGCCTTTTCTTGCACACCACACATTAGGGCTTAACATCTTTTAGTAAAAGGGCCCCTGTGTTTGAACCTGAGGCAATGGAAAGTTAAGTGACTTGCCCAAGATCACCAAGAGCTACAGTGGGATTTGAACTGGGCTCGCCTCATTCCTAGCCCATTATTCTATTAGGCTACTCTTCCATGCCTATGCCATTGAAATTTTTCTTTTATACCACACTTTAGGGTGAGAAGAATCCTATGTAACCCCAAAATCACATCTAAAGGATTTTCCTAACATTCCTAACATTTTGGGAGGTTTTATAGTTTCATTTTGAGTTTCTGTTAATTCCAGATTATTGAAGGCTCGGATGAATCATGTGAATATTCAACAAATGTGTGTCTTCAACATAAAATCGCTTAAATAGGCCCAGGGGACCTACAGGAGTAGGGAGGCTCTGAAGGGGGGAGGGGGCTTGGATCCTGGAGAATGGTGGGATGAAGGCCAGAAATTTTTCATTTTATGTTCTCTCCTGTGACGATATAAGGGGGAGGGAGAATATTGGAACAAAAATTGAAATTCTCCTAAGTGACAAGGGAAACGACACAATACAAAAATGTTAATACTGCCCATTCCTAGAGACTATATTTTGCTTTCTTGCTTCTTTTTTGTTCTTTTCTTCATGTACTTTTGAACATCTTGAGTAGAGGAACCAGAGGAAATGTATGATCATATTCATTCAAGCTAAGAGTCATGTTTTATTTTGATGCTTAGATGAAGTAGGAAGATGATCCCCCCCGATATTCAAAATTATTTAACCGACCAGGAATGACTCCTGGTTGGTTAAATAGCATATTGGTGCCTAATCACAGATATTCAGAGGGAAATAGCCAGTTTTCTCCCACTGAATATTCACAGCGGCTAGCCACAAACTAGTTGGTTAGTGCTGAATATCGGTATAACTGGTTACGTTTCCGCGACTAAAAATAAAACCAGATATTCAACGCCTATCACTGGAAGTGGCCCAGCACTGAATATTCAGAGCACCAGCATTGGCAGATAGCATGCTGCCTAGTGCTGGCTGGATATCGGCCCCGATGTGTACATAAGAACATAAGAATTTCCGCTGCTGGGTCAGACCAGTGGTCCATTGTACCCAGCAGTTCGCTCCTGTGGCAGCCCTTAGGTCAAAGACCAGTGCCCTAACTGAGTCTAGCCTTACCTGCGTATGTTGTGGTTCAGCAGGAACTTGTCTAACTTTGTCTTGAATCCCTAGAGGGTGTTTTTCCCTATAACAGCCTCGGGAAGAGCGTTCCAGATTTCTACCACTCTCTGGGTGAAGAAGAACTTCCTTACATTTGTATGGAATCTATCCCCTTTTAACTTTAAAGAGTGCCCTCTCATTCTCCCTAGCTTGGAGAGGGTGAACAACCTGTCTTTATCTACTAAGTCTATTCCCTTCAGTATCTTTAATGTTTCGATCATGTCCCCTCTCAGTCTCCTCTTTTCAAGGGAGATGAGGCCCAGTTTCTCTAATCTCTCACTGTATGGCAACTCCTCCAGCCCCTTAACCATTTTAGTTGCTCTTCTTTTGACCCTTTCGAGTAGTACTATATCCTTCTTCATCTATGGCGACCAGTGCTGGATGCAGTATTCCAGGTGGGGGCGTACCATGGCCCGGTACAGCGGCATGATAACCTTCTCCGATCTGTTTGTGATCCCCTTCTTAATCATTCCTAGCATTCTGTTTGCCCTTTTCACTGCTGTCGCCAATCATTGCATGAACGGCTTCATTGACTTATCTACTTGTACTGTCAAGTCTCTTTTCTGGTGGGTCTCTCCAAGTACTACACGGACATTCTGTATTCGTGTATAAGATTTTTGTTACCGACATGCATCACCTTACAATTATCTACGTTAAACCTCATTTGCCATGTCACGGCCCATTTCTTGAGTGTGTTTATGTCACGTTGCAGGTCTTTGCAATCCTTCTGTATCTTCACTACTCTGAAAAATGTTGCAAATTTAATCACCTTGCTCGTCGTACCAATTTCCAGGTCGTTTATAAATATGTTGAAGAGCACGGGTCCAAGCACCAAACCCTGCGGCACTCCACTCGTGATGCTTTTCCAGTCCGAATATTGTCCATTAACCCCTCACTCTCTGTTTCCTATCCGCCAACCAGTTTTTAATCCACGTGAGTATTTCACCCTCGATTCCATGGCTCACAATTGTCTATCTACCTGTTTACTCCCTTGAAGAAGGGCAGTAAGTTCATCAAGCAGATCTTCCTTTGCTGAAGCCATGCTGGCTGGTCCTCATCAGATTGTGTCCATCAAGGTGATCAATGATGCGGTCCTTTATTAGTGCCTCTACCATCTTTCCTGGTACCAAGGTCAGACTCACCGGTCTGTAGTTTCCCGGATCATCGGAGCAGTGTCGGAGCATTTAACGGTCAGGACTGCAATAGAAACCTCTACTAAGACTTAGTTAAAGGGTGGGTGTGGGGGGTTATTTCAGAAATTCTAATACAATCTGAATATGCAGTAGTTAGCATTATCAGAAATTGGATATTATGGTGGTAGTGGACAGAGATGGTGGAGATGTGAGCAATAGTTAATTGTGTAGAAAATCATTTTTATTTTCGAACATGGAAATGAAAGATTTCTGGCATTGATAGGTATAGTAGTGCAGACATTTTTTCATGTGTTATCTCTAACTTACAGTTAGAACAGTAACAATTATGCTTCCATTTTTGGAGGGGGGAGGGGTGAAGGAGATTAGTAATTTTAAACTTGAACAACCTTCTATTTTTGTGACTGTCAGGTTTTATTTAGAAAGTAGGTTAGGATTGAAGTTGCTAAGAAACTGGTGGGCAGCCTGGTAACGGTAGTTAAGGAATTCTTCAAAAGAAAATCATAAACTGTTCTGATGTGTTGTATCCAGGTAATATTTTCTTTCCATTAAGGTGCTTTTTTTGAAATAATTTTACATAAGCTGCTTTTGAAAATATGCTCCAATAGAAAACTTCAGTATTAAGTATATTCCTATCAGATGACCATCTGTTTTCCATAACAAACCTTTTAAAATCCTGAAGAAAATATGTCTTATAACTAGTGGTGTAGTAAGGGGGGAGGGGTGATGGGGGCGATCCTCCCCTGGCGTCATGTTGGTAGGGGCGCTGACACCCCTCCTTCTCTCCGCCCCTTCCCATTCCTCCCCTCCACATGCATGCCCCCCTCCCCCCCTGTTCCCTTCCATCATACTTCTAGTTGAAGTTGTTGTTTGAGGTGGTCAACAACACGCTCTTCGCGACCCCCTCGGCTCTTCTACTGACATCACTTCCAGTGCTGCACATAGGAAGTTACATCAGAGGGAGAGTCAATGGGATTGCAAAGATCACATTGTTGACCACCGTGAGCAACAACTTCAGCTAGAGGTAAGGGGGAAGGAAAGAAGGAGGCAGGCAGGAGCAGGGAAGGAGCTATAGCTATAGCCCCGGGCGCCTCTCACCCTCGCTACGCCACTGCTCATAGTCCTCAAATACTGATTCCATTGTTCTAACACCAGTCTTCCACACATTATTTTAAAGGCATTCTAACTATTTAAAAAATATTTAAATACACGTGAATTACTTTTTGTAACTCAAGATATAAAATGAAAAATAGTAAACCCCCAATTCTATACAAAGTGCTAAAAATTTTGGACACGTATCCAAGTTGCATGTGCAATTTAGTTGAATAACAAACTAATTAGCTCCAATAATAGGTTTCTTGACAAATAAATGCTGGTGCTAATTAAAATCAGTTACAAGTTACGTGCATAAATTTAGGCATGAGTCAAAAAAGAATGAGTGGAAATGGGTAGGTCATGGCAGATCAGAAGCATTAATTTCTATTGCACACATAATAATTATAGAATACAGACATCTATGCCTAAATTTAGGTGCAGGTATTTGCACTATATTTCCTTTGATGCAAATTGGCCACACCTGATTCCTGGGGGTAAGCACTATTTCATAAACTGCACCTAACTTTGTGTGGCTTATAGAATAGTGTTTTTGGGTGGTCTCTGTTGGCAGGAGGGAGTGGGCATCTCTCCTGCGTTTTTTTTTTTTTTTTTTTTTTAAGGAGGGTAGGGGATAGTTTTTTTGGGGGGGCTCCATTGGCAGGAGAGAGTGGGCATCCCCTCTGCCAATTTTTTCTTATTGGGTAGATTCTTCGGGGGTCATTGGGGAAAGCCGTCATCAGCGGTGGTAGGGCTTTTTTTTTTTTTTTTTTCATTTTTTCTTTATGGGACAGATATTTTGCATGTGTAAAGAATACTCCACGGCAGAAAAATGGTTAATTTTCTACAGTGCAGGAGATGACGTGGAGGCTGGTGGGGAGAACAGACTTCAACACCCCCTTTCTTTTGGTGCGTGGCAGTGGCATTATTTAGAGACAAGTAAAAAAAAGAAAAAGGAAAGCAGCAGAGCTCTCTGACCTCTCTCACCAACAAATGCACACTGCTGCCATCTTGGCCAATCCTCTCAGGCCCTCTCTCTTGCCTTTAATCAGGTGATTGTGATTAAAAAATTTTAATATAAAGTATATTTCTGTATCTCGATGGCCATGAATTTGGACTTGGAGGTTGAAATGTACAATGACAGCATCTATGAGACAAACTTGGTTTTTCTTGTTGCATATGATTTTTTAGAGCCCAGTTTGTTTGCAAAAGTTGGACAGTTCTAAATCTAATAGATGCTGGCATTGTCATGTTAACATAGGTACCTTGGATCATCTGTTGTTCTATTGTCCATTGATACTTAATTTTTGGAATTCAATTTGATGACAAATTAATCTTGTACTTGAGGTATCAATTCCATTAACTTATGAAGCCATAATTTGTGGTACTATATTACATCTTAAACCGTCTTTGGATCGGTATAAAAGCTGGCTTTTCTTAATAATGACAGGAATAGCTATCCAGATGGTTACATGTAACTGGAAGAGTTGCGATAGACTTAATTACACATTTTGGTGGGCAAACTTATGTTCAACTTATAAGTATGAGAGAATGAATGCTGAATGTTTGGGTCATAGTAATGCATTCAATAAGGTGTGGAGTCCATTGACTACATATATAGGGTCACATTAGCTGACGTACTTTTTCTTATTAGATTACTTCCTTGCACATCCAGGGTGGGAGGGAGGGAGGATACTAATATTATGTATGGTATATAGTTTATGGAAACTATAGTTATAAGTATATATTTCTAATTTTTGCTAGTTAAGGGAAGGGGGAGAAAATTATTTGTTTTAAAATGTTTTTATGTATAAAGTGCTTTTTCTGATTTGCTCTTGATAATTCATTGTAGTGCACTGTTATTTAAAAATCAATAAAGAATTAAAAAAATAAATTTTTTTAATCAAAAGGCAGTACTTTTTTTAATATGTTTATTAGATTTTCAAACTACAATTGTGCAATAAGTAATTCATATACATAAAAGAAGGATATGGCGTTACTCGAGAGAGTTCAGAGGAGAGCGACACGACTGTTTAAGGGGATGGAAAGCCTTTCATACGCTGAGAGATTGGAAAAACTGGGACTCTTTTCCCTGGAAAAGAGAAGATTAAGAGGGGATATGATAGAGACTTAAAAGATCATGAAGGGCATAGAAAGAGTAGAGAGGGACAGATTCTTCAAACTTTCAGAAAATAAAAAAACAAGAGGGCTTTCGGAAAAGTTGAAAGGGGACAAATCAAAACAAATGCTAGGAAGTTCTTCTTTACACAACGTGTGGTGGACATCTGGAATGCAATTCCAGAGGACGTTATAGGACAGAGTACGGTACTGGGGTTTAAGAAAGGATTGGACAAATTCCTGCTGGAAAAGGGGATAGAGGGGTATAGATAGAAATTTACTCCACAGGTCTTGGACCTGTTGGGCCGCTGCGTGAGCGGACTGCTGGGCGCGATGGACCTCAGGTCTGATCCAGTGGAGGCATTTCTTATGTTCTTATGTTCTTATAAAATATCACAAGACAAGCACAATAAACTTTCAGACATTAATATACAATTAAAAATTTCCCCACCCTCCCACCCAATACTCAAATAAAATAAAACCCACAAGAAACTATCCATATATACCCTGAATCAAGTTCCAATGCAACTCCCTTCACCCAACCCCCAACCCATCCTAGGCAGTCCTACTTTAACACAGATAAATAAGATGGCTAGGCCCTTATAGTTTACTAGTTGTTTAGCCCGTTACATTAACGGGTGCTAGCAGCCCTTCTCCCTTACTTTTACCTCCTCCCTGTCCAGCAGCACCCCCACCCATTCCCTGCTCCCCCTATATAGCAGTAGCCCTTTTCCTTTTATCTCCCCCTGTTCAGCATCACCCCATTTCCAGCTCCCCATATCCAGCAGTAGCTATTCTCCTTTGCAGGAGCCCTTCTCCCTTCCTTTTATCCCCCCCCCTCCCGGTCTAGCAGTACCTCTTCCCTGCTTCCCCTATCCAGCAGTAGGCCTCCCTTCCTGTTACCTCCCCCCCTGTCCAGAATCACCTCTTCCCCGCTCCTCCTGTACTGCAGCACCCCCTTACCTGCTCCCCCTGTCCAGTCCGGTGATCTCCAGCCAACAGGATGGCTCCTGCAGGGAGTCTAGTTCCTGTCCGGTCCGCGCCAGGCGTGCGAGCCTGCTCCGCCCCCTCCCGACCTGCTGGGAGTATTTGAATTAGACCCGACGGTTCCTGTTGAGTGAAGCACTCCTCACCGGACTCAGCGGTGAACTCCAGCCATCGGGCCGACATCCGCCTTGGTTTTTTGGTTTTTTTTAGTTGAAAGATGCGGCGGTGGCTCCTCTCATGATCCCCGCCTGCGTCGGAAGTCCAACGCAGGCGGGGATCGTGAGATTAGCCACCGCCGCGTCTTTCAAAGAATCGTAAGCCGCGCATGCACACTTCCTATGTGTCAAATGCAGGGCTCATGTGACAGTGGATCGCAGGCGCTCCTCTTGCTCTCTGGCTGGTGTTAACGTCTGGGGCATTTTTTATTGTTATGTGTAATCAAGGCAGAGATGAGAAGTGGCTCGAGCCGACGCGCTTCTGCTGGGGACTCGTACATTCCAGTCCTTCTGGAGAGTGTAGGGCAGTGGGGCCGTAGTAAGAGCGGGGCATGCTGCAGTCTTGGCGGCCACGGACATACGGATCATGGAAGCACGCCGATAAGACTGCGCATGCGCCGCCTACGGTTTTATTATATAGATATCACATGACATGACAAACGCTAACAAATGCATCAACATTTTTTTATATGAAAAAAAATCATTATTTGGTTGCTTAGCCCATCCTCCCAAAAGAGCCCAGAATGGGTTACAGATCAGCATACTTAGTATAATTAAATAACTGCATAGCACAGATACTTTTACAAATAATGTTCTTAATTTTCCTGGGAACAGTATTTCAGACACATTCAGGTGTGACAAATAAGTGTTTACTTCTTTTCTGAAGTTTGATAATTTTTAAAGAGTTACCCGGCGTATGCAGTGCCAAGACAAGAAATACAGAAATCAAGGAGAGCCTGGGGAAGCCCAGTTCAGCGATACGCAACCACCAACTCCTAAGATGGGAGGTTGTTGTGTGCTTTTTTAAAGAGCAGCTTAGAGAAGCATCTATCTGGGAGATTTTACATATAGGGATCCTGCATGGAGGCAAGGGAGTGCAGTAGATGAATCCCAAAGGTCTCTCCGAGCCACATCTTTCTCCAATACTAGAATAAATCTAGATTTAATGTAAATCATATTTATTAAATTTCAAATACAAGCAAAATAGTGGAAAAAAAAAATCATTTCAAATACTAGAAGAAAACCAACATTTACAGAGTTAATATATAATAAACATTATCACTAAAAGCAAATATACCCAATTCCCTCCCCTTTTCCCCATTTTAGAACTGTAATTATATATTAAATAATATGCAACTGTGAGTGTATGGTGTTATTGTAACTAAATAAGGTTGCCAAATAGTAAAAAAATTGTCTTCCCTGTCTAGTGTCCCATTCTGATAATTGCATACTTTCCATTGTTAAAATGTGTAACATTCTAGAACGCCAATGACTATATGTTGGTCTTAAAGGTCCAATCCAAAGATAAAGTATGACTTTCAAACCTGATAAGATTGTTCTTTGAAGAAAGCCTTTTAGGCCTCTTGGAATAGGATGCTTAACATCAAAAATCCAAAATATATTATAACTATTGCAATGCCAATCAATTCCCTACATTTGCTCAACTTTAGAAAAAACAACATTCCAAAATTGGCGTATCAAAGGACTTGTCCAAAACATGTGAGATAAATTAGCTTTAGGGTGACCACATTTCAAACAAGAGCCTAATGTAGCAAAAGTTGCCCTATAAGCACGCTAGGGAGCAATATATATTCTACAAATAAATTTATAACCCATTTCATAATAGGTGATATCAGAAAGAAGACCATATAAAATCTTTTTTTTTTTTTTAGTCAAGGTTTGTTTATTAATTTTTGAGTATACAAAGTATGGAAAAAGTAAACATATGAAACATTCAATGCGAGGCATGCATAACGAAGTGTTAATAGCAATAGTTGAAACAAACAATCAGAAGTACATAAGCATAGAATCAAAACATTGTGGTGGCATGTCTCAAAATGAAGTAGAAGAAAACCTAACTGTAAATATAAGCATGAAAGCTTCAAAGAATCAAGAGAAGGGGAAGGGAAAAAAAAAGAAAGAATAGAAAGAATAGAGTGGTCCAATTAAGAAGAAGAAGAAAGGGAGAGCAGGTAAGATTTCAAAAGCGACCATTTTCTTTCAAAGGATGGAAACCTGTCAGTAGATTTGGCTAGGTATGCTTCCATTCTGTAGGTGAGGCATACTAGATTCCACCACTGAGAGTGAGAGGCCTTGGAAAGGTTTTTCCAATAAGTAAGTAGGATTTTTAAGGCCAAAGAGAGTAACATGTCAATCAAAAAACAATCTGAATCAGAAATCAAAGTGGAAGCCTGAAAAGATTTCAGTAAGAGCATTTGATATGTCAGGGGGATATTAATATGGAAAATGGAATAGATGGAGTCCCAAACAGAGGACCAGTAGGAGGCGATTACAGGACAGGAGAAGAGAAGGTGTTTTAGAGAACCCGAGTCAGAATGACAAGTCCAACATTGATTGGAAAAGGAGGCATTGATTCTATGAGATTTGATCGGGGTCCAAATTGCTCTATGTAGCAGAAAGACCATGTGTTGGAGATTTGAAGCTGAGCGAGAGGTATGGAAGGTGGAGTGGAAGATATGGGACCAGGCCTCCTCTGAGATGGAGAATTCAATATCTACTTCCCAAGAGGCTTGAAGATGGGACAGGTATGAGGGGGACATAGATTTGAGAAGCTTATAAAAGTGGGAAGCAGTGTGGCCAAGGGTAAGGAATTGTCGAGAAAGAGTATACAGAGATGGAGCGGAGTTGAATGATACAGGAAATAAACCGGACTTTTTAATGGAGGACCGTAGTTGAAGCCATCTGTAGAAGTGGGACGCATCAATGGAAAAGGAGACCATCAATTCATTAAATGTGAGAAAGGTGCCATTTGAGTGACTTACTGACCCTAGGTCCCAAATGTGGTGAGAAAACCAGTGGGGCCAGGAGACTGCCTTTTTGTCAATAGAAATTAGTTTATTGAACCAAATGGGGCAGAAAGAAGATCGAGTCCAGGGGATGTCGAGACGGGCATCAAGATCCGAAAGTACTTTATGAGTGGTCGAGAGTAAGGGGTTTTTGAAAAGGTTAGGAAAGCTCAGGGCACCCATCAAGCATATGAGGGGGAACGGCTGAACAAGGGAAGCTTCCAATCGGAGCCAGTTTGGGATGTCTGACGGGGAGGGAGAGGAGAGCCATTCCGCCCCTTGTCTTAATATAAAAGCCTTGTGGTAACAAAGAAGATCTGGGAAGTTGACGCCACCTTGTTGCGTGGGGGCCTTTAGTTTTTGAAGGGAGATCCTGTGGGGTTTGTTATTCCATAGGAATCTAGTCATCTGAGATTCTAGTTGTTTATATAGCCGGTGTGAAAATAGAAGGGGAAACATGTTGAAAATGTAAGTGAGTTTCGGAACTACCATCATTTTTAAGGTATCCAAGCGGCCCCACCAAGATAGGTGTAAAGGTGACCAAGAAGAGAGGAGATGTGAAAGTTGGGCAAGGAGTTTGGAAGAAATTAGGCGCATGGTGGAGCAAAGGTCTCTGCAAAATGTAAGTCCCAAATATTTGATCCCATCAGTGACCCAAGTGAAAGGCTGAGAGGAGATGGTGAAGGGGGTGCATGAATCAGTTAGGGGCATTATTTAAGTTTTGTCCCAATTAATTTTGTATCCTGATATCAAAGAAAAAGAAGAAATTAGTTGCATTAGCGAGGTCAGGGAGCTTTCTGGGTCGGAGAGATAAAGCAGGATGTCATCAGCATAAGCCGAAAGTTTAAATTCAATGTTCGCTACGGAGATACCCTTGATGTCAGGTGAGGATCTAATAGTGATAAGGAGTGGTTCAAGGGCTAAATTAAACAAAAGGGGGGACATAGGGCAGCCCTGACGAGTCCCTCTATGTAAGGTAAAAGGGGAGGATGCTTCATCGTTAACAATTAACCTAGCTGTGGGGTCATGATAGAGAAGAGAAATCATATGAATGAAAGGAGGGGGTATACCGAATTTAGATAAAACAGCAAAAAGATAGTTCCACTCCACCCTATCGAACGCCTTTTCAGCGTCTAATGAGACAAGAGCTTTAGGACTGGGGTCCGAGAAGGTGGAGTGGAGGACATGGCATAATAATCTAGTGTTATCTGCTCCAAAGCGACCTTTCAAAAAACCTACTTGGTCCCTGTGAATCAGATAAGGCATAATTTTCTCAAGACGAAACATCAAGATTTTAGCAAAGATCTTATAGTCCAGGTTTAATAAAGAAATAGGTCTGTAATTCTTCACAAGCTGAGGGTCTCTGTTCGGCTTTGGTAGAACAATGTTGTTCGCTTCTAGGAAATGGTGGAGACCACTTGGGTTGGTCATTAGGCCTTGGAAGTAGGAAAGCAGGTGAGGGGTCAGAATGGCAGAGAATGTCTTGAAGAACTCCGACGATAGACCATCAGGGCCGGGAGCCTTAGAAGATGGTAAGGAGGAGATAGCTCATTGAATTTCCTCTGATGAAAGTGGCTGTTGTAGTGATTGTTGTTGAGGGCCAGTTAGACAAGGCAAATCCAGTGAGCGAAGAAAATCCGGTAAAGAATTACTAGGCGAAGAGGTTTCAGAGGAATATAGGTCTTCGTAGAAGGAGTGGAAGTCTTTCAGGATATCTTTGGTGGAGGTGTGGAGGGTACCAGTAGAAGATTTGATATGAGTTATCCTGTGCTTGGAGTGCTTTCCTTTCAGGTAAGTAGCCAGTAAACGACCAGACTTATTAGCAGAAGAATAATAAGTAGCCGAGCGTCGAAAAATGGAAGCTGAGGCAAGGGAGCTGAAGATTTCATTATATTGGAATTTTAGAAGTTGCAGTTTTTTGTAAGTGGATAAGTCATGACGATGGTAAAGCGAAGTCTCAAACAAATGTATTTCTGTTTCAAGTTGGGATAAGGTGGATTTGCGTTTTTTGAGTTGAAAAGCAGAGTAACTGATTACTTCGCCTCTAAGCCAGGCTTTGTAGGATTCCCAGACAAGAGAAAAATTAGGTACAGAGGTGATATTAATGTCAAAAAACGATTGGGATTCCGCTTTGATGTGTGAAATGAAATCTTCATCATGAAGGAGAAAGTTGTTGAGTCTCCAATGACGAGAGGAAGAGGGTACAGACCAGTGAAGTGTACAGGAAACAGCTGCATGATCTGAAATTGTAATGTCATGGATCCGTGATGAAGAAACAAGATTGAGAATGTCCTTAGAGCCCAAGATGTAATCAATCCTGGAGTGGGATTGGTGAGGAGCAGAGTAGAAGGTATAATCTTTAGTTGAAGGATGGAAGAGTCTCCAGATGTCAGACCAACCATATAGGTCCATTAACTTAAGAACTGCAGAGCGAACGCCCAGCTTAGCCGGGCGGCAGGTGGAGGATCTGTCGATGAATGGATCAATGGGAAAATTGAAGTCCCCCGCGAAGATGGTATGTGATGTCAATGAGGACGCGCTCACAGTTTGGAAGGACTGGAAGAAAGAGGGATCATCTGCATTGGGTGCGTAGATATTGAAGATGTTCAAGAGCTGACCAGCAATAGAACCTTCCAAGAGGGACCATCGACCGTTGGGGTCAAATTGGTGAGAAGAGAGCTGGAAGTTGAGGGATCTCTTTAAGAGAGTGATAACACCGTTTTTCTTACCCTGAGCAGGCGCAGTGAAGCTATGTTGTACCCAGCCCCCAGATAATTTTTGTGCTTCTTCCAAGGAGAGGTGGGTTTCTTGAAGGAGACAGATGTCCGCATCCAGATGTTTGAAATAATGTAGAATCTTTTTCCTTTTCATGGGATTGTTTATACCTTTGACATTAAGGGAGACGAGGTGAATTTTAACCATAAGAAATGGTAGGACGGGATGGTATCCAGGTGTAACTGAGGGCTATTAGTTGAAGTTGCGGAGGTGGAAAATAAGAGTGACCACTTGGTGGGAACAAAACAAAAGAGGAGAGGGAAATCAAAATAGCAGAGTCATGCTTAAAGTGAACAAGATTAACATAACAAACAAAGCTCTTGAGATGGGGGTCGCATGTTAACAAGAGGAGCTCAGCAAATGGCTCCGAAGCCCGCCTCATGGTAGCTACAATGAATAAGTGAATTTAGCCCCTCAGAGAGGCAAATCAGGTCATGGCTCCCACTTGGTCATCTAGGTATTTTTGTAGATCTGTTGGAGTATCGAAGTTTTTAGTGACATTATGGTAAGTCACCCTCATCCGGGCTGGATAAAAAAGCCCATATTGTGCTCCAATATTTTTGAGCTGAGTGCGCATTGATAGGAAAGCCTTTCTTTTTTGCGCTGTGGCTTTGGAGACATCTGGAACAAACATGATCTTTTTGCTGTCCACTTTTAAATCTGAGATAGACTTTGCTGATTGAAGAATTTGAATAGCCTGTGGATAGCGTAGTAATTTTAAGACGATGGGTCTCGGTGGCTTGGATGGCGAGGGAGGGCCCGAAGGGACCCTGTGCGCCCGCTCTATCTCCAGTGGAGGGGAGAATTGGATATTTAAAACTTTGGGGATGAAGGAGTGTAGAAACACCAGCATGTTTGTCCCCTCTGAAGATTCCGGGAGACCAATAAGGCGGACATTGCTCCGGCGCATGCGGTTAGACATATCTTCCATTTCAGCTTGTAGTGAGGTGATTTTATGGAGCTCATGTTGTACTGCCAGATACTGAGAGTCATGCATTGCTAGGCGCTCCTCCACAAGGTCTATACGAGCGTTGTGCTGTTTCAACTGCATCAGGATGTTACACATTTCCTGCTTAATGTCAGCGGTGGCAGTTAGGTTTTCCTGCATAAGATCTTTTAAAACATGTAGGTCGTTTGAAATAGAGACGCCGCTCTCAGCGGCGCTGGTAGCAGCGGCGGTGGCCTTAGCGGGAGATGGCGGCTCGTGCTTGGAGCGCTTAGACGCTGAATGTGAGGAAACGGAGCTCGCGACTGTGGCAGAATCTGATTTGCTGGATTTGGTGGACATTGTCGGAGGTGAAGGGTGTGAGTAATTTCCCGATCACTTGCTCTGTAGGGCTAGAATGGCGCTGATCAGGCAGGGCTATAACGGAGCGAGGGAGCTAAGCAGCCATCTTGTCCGTAGGCACGTGACGCCCCCGACCATATAAAATCTTTAACAATCTTTGAATATGGAATCCCTGAAGGTGAATCCCCAACTCTTCATTCCAAGCTTGAGCTATTTTATTGTAATCTAAATTAGGAGAAAGATTCACTAATGAATGTCTAAAATATTTAAGGTCTCCAAAAGTGTATGATTAATGTATAATAGTAAACTTTGCTCAGAGTATAGAATCTATATTGTAGTTGTGGGCAGAAATCACATCGAGTCAACATCCGCCGCGGGCCTTTGCGATGCTTTGTTTTAATTAAACAGTCGGATTCCCCCAGTCCGCACCAGTTCTAAGTCAGCTGCTAGGTGCCTCAGCCGGTGCCTAGCAGCTGACTTAGAACTGGTGTGGACCGTGGGAATCCGACTGTTTAATTAAAACAAAGCATCATAAAGGCCCGCCGGCGGGTGTTGACACGGTGTGATTTCTGCCCAGTGCTTTGAATGTCATAAGAACATAAGAACATAAGCATTGCCTCTGCCGGGTCAGACCAGGGGTCCATCGCGCCCGGCAGTCCGCTCCCGCGGCGGCCCTCCAGGTCCATGACCTGAAAATGTTCCCTACCTAACCTAAAAAGTCCATACCCTATTTGCTCAGTGTCCTGTGAGGTAAACCTCTATCTGTACCCCGTTATTCCCTTCGCTTCCAGGAAGTCATCCAGTCCCTTTTTGAACCCCAGAATTGTACTCTGGCTTATCACCTCTCCGGGAAGCGCGTTCCAGGTGTCTACCACCTGTTGAGTGAAGAAGAACTTTCTTGCATTTGTTTTGAATCTGTCTCCTCTCAGTTTTTCTGAGTGACCTCTTGTTTTAGTTGCCCCTGCTAGTTTAAAGAATCTGTCCCTCTCCACCTTCTCTATGCCTTTCATGATTTTATGTCTGTATCATGTCCCCTCTCAGTCTCCGCTTTTCCAGGGTAAAGAGCCCCAGCCTGTCTAACCGTTCGGCATATGAGAGGTTCTCCATACCCTTTATCATCCTCGTTGCTCTCCTCTGGACCCTCTCGAGTATTGCCATGTCCTTCTTGAGGTATGGCGACCAGTATTGGACGCAGTATTCCCGATGTGGGCGCACCATTGCTCGATACAGTGAAGAAATTCAATGAAGCACGGGTAAACGGTGAAAGAGTCCAACCCTCCCAAACCGAACGAACTAAACTGAAGGTTTATGAAGCTAAATGAACTAAATGATACAAAGCTAAGTTATTTGCTCTATTTATATCTATTTATAAAATATATATGAGGTTGAAGAAATGAGTAAGCACTAAGTATTTTGATATATAAATATAAGGAAGTGTGCAATAGTATAAGGCACAATGCACTTTTAAAATAGTTGAAAGAAAAAATGATAAAAAATAGAAAGTAAAATGAGTCAATGAGGAAATAACCACGTAAAGCTCTCCGCAATGAAAGTATTTTGAGGTGGTGAGTGGTGGGGCTGAGGCTCAAAAACTTGTCTAAAATTCAAAAACTGTTGAGGTGCTCAGAGTATTTAAATCACAATAAAATATTTAAGGGGCACAATCAAATGGGCATCTAACCAAAATAATTCTGAAAGAGCATCATATACTTTAGCATTTAGTGACAATGAAGGTAAGGATTTCATAAAATACCTCAACTGCATGTAAGAATATATATCCAATTTAGACCAATTATAAACAGTACGTAATTGTGATAATGTTGGTAAATTACCCTCATCAGTTAATATCTGGTAAAAATAGAAAATATTTCCTCGTTTATTAGATTGAAAACCTGCAGATGTTATACCAGGTAAAAAAGAGGCATTTCCACAAATAGGTAAAAGTGGTGTAGTTCTAAAATCAAACTTCAATCGATTACATATCCTTTGCCAAGTGGTTCTCAAAGGAACAATTAAAAAATAAAAAGGATTTTTCAGAACAGCAGTCTTCATCTTAGAAGCATGTAAAAGATAACTAATGTGATAAGGCCTCCATAATTTTAACTCTACTAAAGTCCAGGAAAAATAAGATGTTGCATGAAACCAATCATGTATGTGACGCATGTGACGAGCCTCGACAAATTGCCTCAACTGTAATAAACCCAATCCTCCTTTTGTTATTGGCAAGTCACCTGATTTAATGAAATACGTGGTCTTTTTCCCATCCAAAGGAACCCACGTATCAATTTATTTAATTGACATTCTACTACTTTAAAATACAACAATGGTAACATTTGATATACATATAACCATTGAGGAAGAATTATCATATTACAAAGAGCAATACGTCCCATTAAAGAGATAGGAAAATGTCTCCGTATTAATAAGGTTGATTTGGTTTTATTCAATAACGGTTGAATATTAAGATCATTTAAACGGGTAATATCTTGTGGAATAATGATCTCTAAATAAGTAACTGCTTCATTTGCCCAAGTTAATGGGAAATTTCCTTTCCAATGTTCCTTCAAGAACTGATTGAAAGGAAGGGCTACAGATTTCTGATAATTCAGACAAAACCCAAAATGAAATCCAAATTCAGATATTGCATCAATAAGATGTGGTAAAGAATTCTCAGGATCAGTCAAAATAATCATCAAATCATCCGCAAAAGCTAATACTTTCAAATCTTGATCTATCACCCGAATCCCAGTAATGTGAATATCTCGTTTCAAGGTACGTAAAAGAGGTTCTAAATCTATATATATAAAATCGGAGGTATGTATGTGTGTATGTATGTATGTGTGTGTGTGTGTATGTGCCGCGATCACGCAAAAACGGCTTGACCGATTTGAACGAAACTTGGTATGCAGATCCCTCACTACCTGGGGTGATATGTTCTGGGGGTCTCACGGCCCACCTGCACACATGGGCGGAGCTACAAACAGAACATCAGATTTCACCCATTCATGTCAATGGAAAAAATGTAAAAAGCTGCCATTCTCACAGTAATTCAAAACCGGCTTGACCGCTTTGAACGAAACTTGGTATGCCGATCCCTCACTACCTGGGGTGATATGTTCTGGGGGTCTCGCGGCCAACCTGCACACGTGGGCGGAGCTACAAACAGAAAATCAGATTTCACCCATTCATGTCAATGGAAAAATTGTAAAAAGCTGCCATTCTCACAGTAATTCCAACTACCTGGGGTGATATGTTCAGGGGGTCTCGCGGCCCACCTGCACACGTGGGCGGAGCTACAAACAGAACATCAGATTTCACCCATTCATGTCAATGGAAAACATGTAAAAAGCTGCCATTCTCACAGTAATTCAAAAACGGCTTGACCGATTAGAACAAAACTTGGTATGCTAATCTCTCACTACCTGGGTGATATGTTCTGGGGGTCTGGCGGCCCACCTGCACACGTGGGCGGAGCTACAAACAGAAAATCAGATTTCACCCATTCATGTCAATGGAAAAAATGTAAAAAGCTGCCATTCTCACAGTAATTCCAACTACCTGGGGTGATATGTTCTGGGGTCTCGCGGCCCACCTGCACACGTTGGCCGAGCTACAAACAGAACATCAGATTTCACCCATTCATGTCAATGGTAAAATTGTAAAAAGCTGCCATTCTCACAGTACTTCAAATACGGCTTGACCGAATTGAACGAAACTTGGTATGCAGATCCCTCACTACCTGGGGTGATATGTTCTGGGGGTCTCATGGCCCACCTGCACACGTGGGCGGAGATACAAACAGAAAATGATATTTCACCCATTCATGTCAATGGAAAGGATGTAAAAAGCTGCCATTCTCACAGTAATTCCAACTATAAAACACTTTCTATGACACTATAACCACTAGGGACATCGTTTCTATTCTACCACGGACACCATACATATAGAGTTTGTATGTTCTAACTGTGTTTGTAACTGTTTCCTTCATGCACCCCAGTTCATAATGTTATTACATTATATGAGTACTCACATATGCTGAACTAGGAACACAGGTTCCATTCTGAACCGGGAAAAAACTGCATGGAGTTTCTTTTCAACCTGAGTTTCCACATATTGAGTTGTTTAAATCAATACTGAAACTTTTGGATGCCACTTATTCCAACATATCTTCCTTTTCAATTTAAGAGATTGCAAATTCCAGTGAGACTTGCATTCTCTATCACAATCAACAAATCACAGGGACAGACTATTACATACTGTGGAGTGGATTTAAGATCCCCCTGTTTTTCCCATGGACAACTCTATGTTGCTTGCTCAAGGGTGGGTTCACCCAATAATTTATATGTTCTTGCTCCTGGAGATGAAACTAAAAATGTTGTTTATAATCAAGTTTTGTGTTAGTTGTATTGTATTCATTTTGTCAAATATTTCACATTATAATTTGAATATTGTACTTTTTATAAAGCTGTTAAAAAATAATTTCATTCACCACTATAAAGTATCTTTATTTGAATCCATTTACAGTGTTATTGCTATAATTAAATACCCGTGCAACGCCGGGGCATCAGCTAGTATATTATAAATAATAAAGGAGAAAGAGGACATCCCTGTCGAGTCCCACGAGAAACAGTAAAAGGAGATGAACAAGTGCCATTAATCAAAATAGAGGCCCTTGGCTTGGCATACAAAACTCGAAGACTATCTAAAAACCATCCAGAAATTCCTATTTTAGACCATGCAGAAAGGAGAAAGGATCACTCCACTCGGTCAAAAGCTTTTTCTGCATCCAGACTAGCCAACAGACCAGAAATTGCTTTTGTCTAACCAGTCACTAACGCCATTAAAACTTTTCTAACATGTAAAACTGATTGACGACCTCTTATAAAACCAACTTGTTCTTCCCCTATCAGCATAGGCAGATGAATTGCCAGTCTATCTGCCAATACTCTTGCAAATATCTTAAGATCTACATTGAGTAATGAAATCGAATGATATGATTCTACCAACAGAGGATTTTTACCCGGTTTTGGGATCAATGTTATCAGAGCATCAGTAGCTCCTAAAGGAAAAGAATTGTCTTCTACACATTGATTATAATAATACATCAATGTACTTGGAATATGATTAACAAGTAATTTATAATATTCCTCTGTAAATCCATCTGGCCCTGGTGCCTTACAAGTAGATAAAGATTTAATTACTTTTTGGATTTCTACTCCTCTAATAGGCGCATTTAAAAAAATTAACATTTGCAGTGTCAACTTAGGCAAAGAAGTATTCTCTAAATCAGTGATTCCCAACCCTGTCCTGGAGGAACACCAGGCCAATCGGGTTTTCAGGCTAGCCCTAATGAATATGCATGAGAGAGATTTGCATATGATGGAAGTGATAGGCATGCAAATTTGCTTCATGCATATTCATTAGGGCTAGCCTGAAAACCCGATTGGCCTGGTGTTCCTCCAGGACAGGGTTGGGAATCACTGCTCTAAATAAGCCTGCACAAGAGAAGGTTGGGAAGAAGAATCAGCCGTATAAAGACTTGCAAAATAATCACAAAATAATTTGGAAATTTTATTAGTTACATCTGAAAGTGAGTTTCGCTAAAAAACGACCAGGACGATTTCCAAAATGAAAAAAATTTAAATTTCCTATATATAGCACTACGTTGATACCTTTCATGCAAGAGAGTATTAAGAGCCACTTGTGCTGCAAGCATATTTTCTTTATGAGGACGTCGCAAATAAGTACATTTTGCACATTGAAATTGACGCTCGAAAGAGATAATTTTAGCAGCAATATGTCGATTCCGTGAAGCGACATAAGCAATGATATCACCTCTAAGAACTGCTTTAGAAGCTTCCAAAAAAAGAACCGGTTCTGCTATATGTTCATCATTGAAGTGAACATAATCTGCCCAACGTTCTACAAGATATTGCTGACAATGTGAATCCTCATATAGATAGGAAGGAAACCTCCATCCACTTCCTCTAGAACCCCCTACCTCAATATCCAGAAACACCAGCGAATGATCAGAAAGCATTTGTGGTCCAATAGTAGAAGAAAGAACACGAGAAAACAACAATTGTGAAACAAGAATATAATTAATACGGGACCAAGTAAAATGAGAGTGTGATAAATGCGTATAATCTCTTTCCATAGGATGCAACAATCTCCAGGGATCAACTAAGTTTAAGCAGAATATAAATAAGGTACTCCCTTGTGAGGAACAGAAGATCGCTGACCTGTAGAAGATCTGTCCAAAGAAGGATCAAGAACTTGATTTAAGTCTCCTGCCAATATTAGAGGAACAGAATTCGATTTCAAAGCTGTCTTAATCAAATTTTGGAAAAAAAACATGTTCATATATATTAGGAGCATACACCACCAATAAATTAAAAGTGAATGTACTTAATGTCACTTGTAAGTAAACATAATCACCATAATCATCTTTAGCAAGTAATTTGGTTTGAGATTGAAGATGTTTGCTAATAAATACTGCTACACCACCTTTTCTGCAATCAGTGGAAGAACAAAAAACCTCCCCTACCCATCCAGTTTTAAATTTTATATGCTCAATTTCAGATAATTTGGTTTCTTGTAGACATGCAATATCCACTTTCTGGCGACAAAGATATGCAAGTAATTTGGTACGTTTAACAGGTGAATTTATCCCTGATACATTCCAAGTGGCCACTCTAAGTGTAGATAACGATTTAGCTCCAGTCATCACACAAATAAAACAGATCTGCAAAGAAAATTATATAAATAAGACATCCAGGTGCCCAGCCTTCACCACAGATGCAAAAGATACCCACAATCACATAAATAGCATCAAAACAATTTAAGAAATCTTCTATATTATAATATTGCAACATTTGAATAATAATAAATGTTATTAACATGTTGTGCACAGTTCTAAAAAACCCATCCCAATTTTAACCTCCCCTTCTTCTCTTGTACCAAAAATCCCCTAACACCCAATAATTTAGATGACATTTCTGATTTCCAATATATGGGAATCAGATAGTCAAGTTCACGTGTTTACGTGATATGACTTCAGGTCCCATCTGTCCAAATGTACTGATAATATATAGGTTTTAGAATATATATATAATCAATAAACTTTTTATAAAACTAATTTGATTTTCTTTATATAAGTATGTGTAAACAATTTTTTTTCTTTTTCTCTTTAATCTTTATAAATAAATTATTATAATAATTTATGCTATAATGAGCACATGTAAAAATTAATATTGTACTAATAAGAAGATTAAATAGTAAATCTTGTGATATATGTGCGGTGGCAGCGAAGAAAGCAAATAGAATGCTAGGCATGATAAAAAAGGGAATTACGAGTAGATCAGAGAAAGTTATAATAAGGCTCTACAGAGCCATGGTCAGACCGCACCTGGAATAAAGCATCCAGCATTGGTCTCCATACCTAAAGAAGGATATAAAACTGCTAGAGAGGGTGCAGAGATGAGCAACAAAGCTAGTGAAAGGTATGGAGAACCTGGACTATGAGGCAAGACTTAGGAGACTGGGATTGTCCTCCCTTGAGAAGAGGAGACTGCGAGGGAATCTGATCGAGACTTTCAAAATAGTGAAAGGATTCGACATAATGGTGCAGGGAAAGCAGTTATTTACAATGTCCAATGTGACACGGACAAGAGAACATAGACTGAAGCTGAGGGGGGACAGGTCCTGGATGAATATCAGGAAGTTCTGTTTCACGCAGCGAGTGGTGGACACCTGGAATGCTCTCCCAGAGGAAGTAATTGCAGAATACACCGTTCTAGGATTTAATAATAATAATAATTTTATTTCTTGTATACCGCTATACCGTGAGGTTCAAAGCGGTTTACAGTAGATACAGAAGAGATGCAATTAAGTAAGATAATTAAAATGAAGAAAAAGTACTTAGAGTTTCCTGACTGTCCCAAAGGCTCACAATCTTGCTAAAGTACTTGAGAAAAATAAATTAATTAGGCTAGAAACATAGAATAGAAGAAGGCAGGAAAACAGTACATAGGAAAATTAATTTAGAATACATTATATAGGAGTTTTTTTCGGATACGATATATGGGAGGATTTAACATAATAAACGTAATAAATTAAGTATCATTAAAAAATTAAATCTAGTAACATTACAAAGATTCTAAACTGAATTCCTTACATTGATTGAGTAAATGGATTAGTAAAAGATTTTAGAAATTGAAATTGGTTATTAAGAAAATTGAACCAGGTAGTAGACTAAATTGGGAATATAAAGAGGAGATAGAAGGAGAAGAATTTAGGTAGATTGAATATGTTTAGTGAATAAATGGGTTTTGATTTCTTTTCGGAAGGCTTTGATATTAGATGTTGTGATCAGCAATTTAGAGATTGAAGGATCAATTTTTGCTGCATATGTCGCTAGGAGGCCATCTTAAAATTTCTTATGCAGGGTGCCTTTGAATGATGGGTAGGAGAATAGGGTCTGTGACTTCCTTGTTCTCGTTGGAAGTAGACAATTTAGGCGATTGTAAAGATAGGAAGGTGCCGTACCGTAAATTACTTTGAAGAGTATACAGTATAACTTGAAATGAATTCTGGCTCGGATTGGTAACCAATGTGAATCTAGATAAGCGTTAGTTATATGGTCAAATCTTCCAAGAGAATAATTCAATCTAAGAGCAGTATTCTGAACAGTCTGGAGTCGTTTGATCATATAATTGGGGCAAGGTAGATAGAGAATGTTACAATAGTCTACTAGCCCTAGTACAAGAGATTGAACCATAATCCTGTATTGGTCTTCATCAAAGAATTTTCTAATTTTTCTTAAATTGCGCATTGTGAAGAATGCTTTTTGGGTAGTTTTTTAAATTGAGTCTGCATTGTGCAGCATCTGTCTATTAATACACCCAAAATTTTAAGGGAGTCCTGTATTGGATACTTAATGGATGTATTGGATACAGTTATGGATGGATTTTTGTCTGTTTCAAGCATAAGGAATTTGGTTTTATCTGCATTTAACTTCAATTTATGGTTGGTCATCCATTTTTCTACTTCCTCCAGAATTGTTTCCAGATGACCTAATGAGTCTTGGGTATCATAAGGGAAGAGAATGGTAATGTCATCTGCATAGCTGAATGATGTTACATTTAGGTTATCTAAAGTGGTGCCCAGAGAGGATATAAAAAGATTAAATAAAATGGGTGATAGAGGGGACCCCTGAGGAACTCCACAAGGGTTAGACCATGGGTCTGATTTAAGATCTTTTAGTTTGACTCTATAAGTTCTTTTTTTAAGGAAACCTTGGAACCAGTTATGAACCTTGCCAGAAATCCCAATGTCATCTAGTATCTGCAGCAAAATAGAGTGATCTACAAGGTCGAAGGCGGCGGAGAGATCTAGTTGTATTATGAGGATCTTACGTCCTTGGCTGAGGTACTGTCAAGCAATGTCAAGCAGAGTTGCTAGTAGAGTTTCAGTGCTATGATTTGTTCTGAATCCTGATTGAGAAGAATGTAGTATATTGTGGTCTTCTAGGTAATTGGAGAGGTATTGTGTCACAAGACCTTCAATCAGTTTGATGTACAGAGGAATTGAGGCAATGGGTCTATAATTATTAGGAGTGTCAATAGGGTCTTTTTGATCTTTCAATAGAGGGGTAATTATAATCTCACCTAGGTCATGTGGGAATTGACCTTCATTGAGTGTAGTTTGAATCCATTGCATGAGGCAAGTTTTGAATTTGAGGGATGCATTTATAAGTAGATAAGATGGACAATTATTCAGGTCACAAGATGTGTGGCTATATTTTTTGTAGAGATGGTTTAAGTCAGACCATTGTAGAGTTGGAAAGGTAGACCAAGTTCTATCTGCAATTATGGCTCCTTCTATTGAGGGGGATGATTGTATCTCGTCCAGGTTGGTTGAGGAGTTGTTGAAGGTAGATCTGATTGAAATAATCTTATGTTTGAAATAATCAGCTAATTGATAGGCAGATGGTGGTTTGTTACCTTGGGTAGCCAGGAAAGGTCTAGTATCTGTAAGATTTTTTATTAGATTGAAAAGAATTTTAATATCTGGAGAGTTAGTGCTGATTAGTTTAGAATAATATGCTTTGCATTTTTCCTTAAGTTTGATGTTATATTGTTTGATTAAGCTTCTCCAAGCCGTTCTGGTTTGATCTAGATTCTTTTTTCTCCAGGTTCTTTCAAGTTGTCTGCACTTCCTTTTTAGAATAAGAAGTTCGGAGTCAAACCATTTATCTAAAGGTCTACATATTCTGTGTTTGATTTTTTTCTGGAGCTAACTCATTCAGGGTTGTTTCACTTAAGGTACGCCAATGTTTTATAAAGTCTATATGGACAGTGGAGTTAATTGCAGGGTCCACCTTATCCCAAAATGTGGCAGGATCTATTTTTTTCCTAGATATGAAAGTTGTTTTTTGGGGCTCAGTTTTTAAGTTTTTATGAGGCCATTTGATGGTAAAAGTATATTTATAATGGTCTGACCAAAGTGTAGGATGCCACTTTTAAAGGTAAATTAGATGCACATGTCCTTAAGAGTGGCATAGAGTGATACAGGTAAGGGTAAATTAGATGCACATCTCCCTTGAGAAGCATACAGTGATATGGGGACTAAAACTATGCCAGGGTGAGGCCTCCGCGTGTGCGGATCACCGGACTTGATGGACCCAGGGTCTGATCCAGAGATGGCAATTCTTATGTTCTTATATGTACAGAAATATATATGCTATATGCATTTTATTTTATTTTTATATTAAATTTTGCTTTAATAGGATTCTTTCATTGTTTATTCTATTTTTCCAGTCACAGCGATCCAAACAGACAAAGCAATAGACACTACAATGAAGCATCTTCACATATTCAATATTAGCATCTGTATTTTTATAAAAATTTAATTAAAATTTTTTAAGGTGTACAAGCATCAAGGTGTATAAATATCAGATGTTTCCCGCTTCTATTTCTCATATCTTTAAAAATTATTTCATATTCTTTCTTGAATTGAGGTGTTACTTAGAATGTCAGATGGACTAAATGTAGATTTACTTGTCTATCTCAAAGCAGATCGAGAAGGCAAAAAGCACAAAATGTATCTCATTTCTTTTCCATTTCTTCAATATTTGTTTTTGAACTTAAGTTCTCACCCCTTCTTGCCTCCATTATTTCTTCACCTTCCACTCTTTCGCTTTTTTGCCACTCTTTCTCATATCTTTAAAGTTTTATTTCCTCTTCTAATATCCAGACCGATAACAAGTCTCCTGCATCATGATACAGATAGGCTGAGCATTCACATGTAATCTTCTAAGTACAGATCATTCATATGGAATCTTCTCAGTGCAGATCCGGAAGGCAGAAAGCACAAATTGCATCTCATTTATTTTCTCTTCTTATATCCAGACTGATAGCAATTATCCTGTGGAAGGACTATGCCACTTGTCAAAAAGTCTCCTGCATCGTGCTACAGATAGACAGGACATTCACATGGAATCTTCTCAGAGTAGATCAGGAAGGCAGAAAGCACAAATTGCATCTCATTTCTTTTCCATTGTTCATGTCATTTTGAATTTTGAATTTTCCTCTCTGCTTGCCATCTTTGCCATTCTTTATCATGACTTAAAAAATTTTCTTTTTCCTGAATTACTTTCTAAGTCTTATCAATAATAGTTTCCTCTGTCTTCATGTAGTTGTTGTTATTGTTTACTTTTTAATATTTAAATGTTAGAAATCAGGAAACATAAGACATTCACACCCCCATATCAATAGTAACACCCCTACATAGACAAAAGAAAAAAAAAAAAACTATAAAGAAAATATATTAAACTCTGAAATGCTCCATCACAGCCTCCATCACCCAAGCTGCACAAACCACCATAATGAAAAAACACAAAACAAAACATTATATCAACAGCCCCTATTACAAAATAACTTATTAACATCATATAATGACAGTATGAATTTTCAAGATCAGATAGGCATCAAATTGTTGAAGTCGTATATAATTATTTGCTTCCAAAACAGATGTGAATGATTTCCAGCCAGTGTTTGTAAAAATGCGTAATGTTGCAGGATATGCCAAAGTGAATCGCATTTTTCTTTTCACTAAATCAGCACAAATAGGGGAAAACTGCCGACGTTTCTCCAATAATGAAGCAGAGTAATCTTGAAACAGTCTAATTTGAGCTCCATCAAAACTTAGTGTCTCTTTACATTGGCGATATTGCTGAAATAACGCCACTTTATGTGCCACTTTAGCTATGATTATTCGTGACCTTTGACGGTTATCTTGTTTAATACCCACCTGGTTTACCCATTCTAAACGGAGAGGGCCAGTATCTGATGGAAGAGGCAGCTTTTTTTGAAACCAATCCTCCAACTGACACAGTAAACGAGTTTCTGACACTGACTCAGGAATACCCACGATCCCAATGTTATCTCTTCATGAATAATTTTCAATTTGTTCTAGCTTGACTTCCTGTAATTTGATCTGTTCCTTCAAAGTAGCTAGTGTACCATTCACCTCTGTAGCTGTGTCCTCAATTTCAGCAACTCGTACCTCAAGCTCTCCTGCTCTCCTGTATAAGTCAGACATCAAAGTGTTAATCCCAGCTAATTGGCTTGAAAGGTGTGAAAACCTAGGCTCCAAAGCTTTCACTACTGCAGCTGTTATCTCCCGACAAGCTCTGAGTCAGCCATCTCAGCAGGCAGTTGTAACGGTTGAACTTTGTCCGGTTCCTTTTCCTTTTCTTTCAGGACTTGTTTAGAGCTCATAATGCTTGTAGCTGAAGATTATCTACTTAGATAAGTGTTAATAAGCCTTTTGTACAACTTCAAGTGAAAAAAAAACAAAGATTTAAAAACAGATAAGACCCAAAGTGCAGGAGCTCAACTAAAAAGCATCCAGCTGAGCTCACCACCTCACCTTAAATGCTCCCAATCGGAGGCTTACGTTAAGTGGCCACGTGACCACTTTGAAATTCGCAGCTGTGTTGAACCAGCTGATAGAATCCTCAGGAAGAGCAGCAGTTGGGAGAGATGAAAGAAAACACAGTTCCCTCAGAATCTGGTGTGCTTTTTCTCAAGTGACTTGGCACCAGTGAACAGCCTTAGAATGGCCCCTCTTTCATTAGATAAATCAATACATTAGTAAAATCAAGAAAAAATAATTACAGATAGTTATAACACATCTTATAATGAAATAGTCCACATCATGCGAGAGGAGAGAATAAAAGAAAATTACCAAGCTAGTAATCACAGGATAATGCAATCCTATGTATTAGTGCTATTACCTATTCCACTAATACCCTCCCATCAGCTGAGAAGGTTAACCAAACAAAATATTTAGGCAAATTAACCTAACCAGTTTTTTACCAGCAATAAGATTCTCAAAAAATATATAACTCTTATCTTCCAAAGTAACTAAACATTTACAGGGAAATTTCAAATAAAAAGTTCCATCAATTGAAATTAGCTGAGATTCTAAGGCTAAACAGCCTTACATCTCAGCTGAGTGGAATGGGCCACATCAGGGAAGAGTTGAATCTTTTGACCACAAAAAAAAATAGAATCTTTATTACTGAAAAGCACAGTTACTTACCGTAACAGGTGTTATCCAGGGACAGCAGGCAGATATTCTTGACTGATGGGTGACGGCACCGACGGAGCCCCGGTACGGACAATTTTAGAGTGATTGCACTCTAAGAACTTAGAAAGTTCTAGTTAGGCCGCACCGCGTGTGCACGAGTGCCTTCCCGCCCGACGAAGGCGCGCGGTCCCCAGTTAGTATAAGCCAGCTAAGAAGCCAACCCGGGGAGGTGGGAGGGACGCAAGAATATCTGCTTGCTGTCCCTAGATAACACCTGTTACGGTAAGTAACTGTGCTTTATCCCAGGACAAGCAGGCAGCATATTCTTGACTGATGGGTGACCTCCAAGCTAACAAAAAAAAGGGATAGAGGGAAGGTTGGCCATTAGGAAAATAAATTTTGTAAAATAGATTGGCCGAAGTGTCCATCCCGTCTGGAGAATGCATCCAGACAATAATGAGATGTAAAAGTATGAACTGAGGACCAAGTAGCAGCCTTGCAGATTTCCTCAATGGAAGTGGAACGGAGGAAAGCTACAGACGCTGCCATAGCTCTAACTTTGTGGCCCGTGACAGAACCTTCCAGTGTCAGGCCCGACTGAGCATAACAGAATGAAATGCAAGCAGCAAGCCAATTGGATAGAGTGCGTTTAGAGACAGGATGACCCAACTTGTTAGGATCAAAGGACAAAAACAGTTGAGGAGATGATCTGTGAGGTTTAGTGCGTTCAAGATAGTAAGCCAAAGCACGTTTACAGTCCAAGGTATGCAAAGCCTGTTCACCTGGATGAGAATGAGGCTTTGGAAAAAAGACAGGTAGGACAATGGACTGATTAAGATGAAAGTCAGACACAACCTTAAGGAGAAATTTTGGATGTGTACAGAGGACCACCTTATCATGGTGAAAAACAGTGAAAGGTGGATCGGCCACTAGTGCATGCAACTCACTGACCCTCCTGGCAGAAGTGAAAGCTATAAGGAAGACCACTTTCCAAGTAAGAAATTTGAAATGTGCTGTGGCCAAAGGTTCAAAAGGAGGCTTCATTAAAGCAGAAAGAACCACACTGAGATCCCAGATCACAGGAGGGGGCTTGAGAGGTGGTTTCACATTGAAAAGACCCCTCATGAACCTAGAAACCAAAGGATGAGCCGAGAGGGGTTTTCCATGAATTGGCTCATGAAAGGCAGCAATGGCACTAAGATGAACTCTGATAGAAGTAGATTTAAGACCAGAGTCAGATAAGAACAGAAGATAGTCCAGCGCCAGTCCCACTGCTAGAGACATGGGATTATGGTGATGTAAGAGGCACCAGGAAGAAAATCGAGACCACTTTTGTTGATAACACTGAATCGTGGCCGGTTTCCTGGAAGCATCAATGATAGAACGGACAGGCTGAGAAAGGAGAGAGTGAGCCGGAGTTAGCCCGAGAGATACCAAGCTGTCAGGTGCAGAGACTGTAAGTTGGGATGCAGTAGGGTCTGCTGATGCTGAGTAAGCAGAGAAGGAAACAGTTGAAGAAGTATGGGTTCCCTGGAACTGAATTGAAGTAGAAGGGAGAACCAATGTTGCCTGGGCCACCCGTGGAGCGATGAGAATCATGGTGGCTTGTTCCCTCCTGAGCTTGAACAATGTCCGCAGCATGAGCGGTAGAGGAGGAAATGCATATAGGAAGAGATTGGTCCAATCCAGGAGAAATGCATCGGGTGCCAGACGGTGAGGAGAGTAGAGTCTGGAGCAAAACAGGGGCAGCTGATGATTGTGAGGAGCTGCAAAAAGGTCCACTTGAGGAGTGCCCCATTGAGCGAAAATGGACTGGAGAGTCAAGGGGTCGAGAGTCCATTCGTGAGGTTGAAGAATTCTGCTGAGATTGTCTGCTAAGGAATTCTGCTCCCCTTGAATGTAGACAGCCTTCAGGAATAAATGACGAGCTGTCGCCCAAGACCAAATCCGTTGGGCTTCTTGACACAACAGGCGAGAGCCCATCCCACCCTGTTTGTTGATGTAGTACATTGCAACTTGATTGTCTGTGCAAATGAGGAGTACTTGAGGAAAGAGAAGATGTTGAAATGCCTTGAGGGGATAAAACATCGCTCGGAGTTCCAGGAAATTGATGTGGTGTTTCTTTTCCTGGACAGTCCAAAACCCCTGAGTTTGGAATTTGTTCAAGTGAGCTCCCCAGGCATAGGGGGAGGAATCTGTGGTGATGATTAGTTGATGAGGAGGTAGATGGAACAGTAGACCTCTGGAGAGATTTGAAGATGTCAACCACCAAAGAAGCGACTGTCGAAGAGACGATGTCACAGATATGTGTTGTGAGCAAGGATCCGTCGCTTGGGACCATTGGGTCACTAGGATCCATTGAGGAGTGCGCAGGTGGAGATGTGCGAAGGGTGTGACATGCACTGTCGAAGCCATGTGCCCCAAGAGCACCATCATGTGATTCGCAGAGATTGTAATCTGCTGAAACACCTGCTGACAGAGATGAAGGATGGTCTGAAGGCAGTTGGATGGAAGAAACACCCTCATCAGAACAGTGTCCAGAATGGCTCCAATAAATTGAAGCCGCTGGGTTGGAATGAGGTGCGACTTGGGTAGATTGATTTCGAAACCCAACTGTTGAAGGAAGTGAATGGTTTGGTTGGTGGCAAGCAGAACCGCCTGAGGTGAATGAGCCTTGATCAGCCAGTCGTCCAGATAAGGGAAGACTTGAAAATGGTGAGAGCGGAGATAGGCCGCTACCACAATCAGACAAGTTTCAAGTTTCAAGTTTATTGATTTTTGATATCCCGATCATAAAACAAATATCTGACCGGTTAACAATTTAAAAAAAGAATTTCAAATAAGAGAGTAAGAACTAGTTATTGGTGTGTTGGAAAAATTAACGAAAACATATTAGACATATACTGACAAACATGACCATGAGGAAAATTAGGAAGGAGGGAAAAAGTTACATAATATTAGAGGAAATGAGATAGAGGTGACACTTGGTGAATACCCTGGAAGAGGAGGCCAGACCGAAGGGTAGCACTTTGTACTGATAATGATGTTGATTGATGAGAAAGCGCAGATATTGCCTGGACGTCAGATGGATAGGAATATGTGTGTAAGCCTCTTTGAGATCGAGGGAGCATAGCCAGTCGCCCTGAGTGAGAAGAGGGTAGAGGGTGGCAAGAGAGAGCATTTTGAACTTCTCCTTGACCAAACATTTGTTGAGGTCTCTGAGATCCAATATAGGTCTGAGGTCTCCGGTCTTTTTGGGAACTAGAAAGTACCTGGAGTAAAATCCCTGACCTCGCTGATCTTGAGGAACTTCTTCGATGGCATTGAGAAGAAGGAGGGACTGAACCTCTTGAGCGAGAAGAAGGGACTGATACTTGTTGGAAGCAGACTCTTTTGGCAGGCCTAACGGCGGAGGAGTCTGAAAATTGAGGGAGTAGCCGTGGGCTATGATAGAGAGCACCCACTGGTCGGTGGTGATCACTTCCCATCGAGTCAGAAAAATGTTTAGTCGACCTCCAATAGGCTGTGGAAGAGGACAGGAGGGAGGAAGACTGGCGATGCCCTGGAGAAGCGAGTCAAAAGTGCTGAGTCGGTTTAGGCTGAGTGACAGGCTTTATGGCAGGCGGCTGTTGTTGGCGAGCCTGTTGTTGGTGCTGCCGTTGCCTCCGAGGCTGAGGAGGATGAGGCTGAATCGGTCGAGCAGAAAAACGCCTCTGATATGACGTCTGCTGCTTGAAAGGACGAGGAGGAGGAGGTTTCTTTTTGTTTTTCAATAAAGTGTCCCACCTCGTCTCATGAACAGAAAGCTTCTGAGTAGTGGTATCCATAGATTCTCCAAACAGCTCATCACCCAGGCAGGGAGCATTGGCAAGGCGGTCCTGGTGGTTTACATCAAGGTCTGAGACGCGGAGCCATGCCAAACGTCTCATCGCTACAGAGATAGCAGTAGCTCGGGATGTCAGTTCAAACGTGTCATAGATGGAGCGGACCATGAACTTCCTGAGCTGCAAAAGACTGGCAGTGCATTGCTGAAAAGCAGAAAGCTTGCGGTCAGGAATATACTTTTGAGGCACAAGTCTGCCTTTGCAGCCCTCTTAAGGGCTCTGAATTCAAGACCCATCCTTGGAATCCAGCACAGTGAAGGGGAAGGAAGATCGAGGCATCCCCCTTCACTGCACCGGAGGAGCCCGAGATCGGCGGTTTGCCCCGCCCCCAACAGCCACTTTCGGCACAAGTCTGCCTTTGCAGCCCTCTTAAGGGCTCTAAATTCAAGACCCATCCTTGGAATCCAGCACAGTGAAGGGGAAGGAAGATCGAGGCATCCCCCTTCACTGCACCGGAGGAGCCCGAGATCGGCGGTTTGCCCCGCCCCCAACAGCCACTTTCGGCACAAGTCTGCCTTTGCAGCCCTCTTAAGGGCTCTGAATTCAAGACCCATCCTTGGAATCCAGCACAGTGAGGGGGAAGGAAGATCGAGGCATCCCCCTTCACTGCACCGGAGGAGCCCGAGATCGGTGGTTTGCCCCGCCCCCAACAGCCACTTTCGGCACAAGTCTGCCTTTGCAGCCCTCTTAAGGGCTCTGAATTCAAGACCCATCCTTGGAATCCAGCACAGTGAAGGGGAAGGAAGATCGAGGCATCCCCCTTCACTGCACCGGAGGAGCCCGAGATCGGCGGTTTGCCCCGCCCCCAACAGCCACTTTCGACACAAGTCTGCCTTTGCAGCCCTCTTAAGGGCTCTGAATTCAAGACCCATCCTTGGAATCCAGCACAGTGAAGGGGAAGGAAGATCGAGGCATCCCCCTTCACTGCACCGGAGGAGCCCGAGATCGGCGGTTTGCCCCGCCCCCAACAGCCACTTTCGACACAGTCCCTCCTTCCTCCACCCCTCAAGCAAGAGAGATTTATCCTGCACTGCTCATTTAGGAGCCTTGCTCTCCTCAGCTCATTCGAGTGCTACTTTATTTTATTTTTTTTTTCTTTTCTCAGCCCACTGCTGGTCGTCGAGGGGGAAGAAGAAAGGGAAGAAAGAAGGAAAGGGAAGGGAAGAAAAAAAAAAAAATGGGGCGTGGCCTGATTGCTGCGGTGATTACACATATGGTGTAACGGCTCCTTACACCCGCACCTAGTTTTAAATTAAACCGTGCTATTATATCTTATATTTTTATACAATCGGAGAGAACTTGATGCAAAGAACTTTAATTTGTATCTGAAACCGAATATCTCGGAGTTATTGAACTCGTCTGCCTAATAAACAAAACAAATAAGATCGCCACAACTGGGGTCCCTGTCGACGCTTGTTGGTAAGTGAGCCCTCTTTTAGTGCGCAACAACCCGTCATGCCAGTAAAATCGGCGAAAACGCCGAAACACAAAATTGACTACTCCATGCTCAAAATGGCGGCGTCACCAATTCCCACTCCAACCTCGATACACTGGAGTGAATGGGCACAGGAAATTCCAAAAATGGTCACTAAATCCTTGGAAGATAAACTTCATAAATTACAATCAGCAGTTGACTGCATTAATAACCGCTTTGAAACACAGGCTGGCCGTATTACAGCAGTAGAACAGAGGATATCTGAAAATGAGGACGCAGTACTACATGAACGGGAGAGTGTGATTAGTTTACAGACCCAGGTGACAGCACTGACAGAACGTTTAGATGCTCAGGAGAACCGTCAGCGTCGTAATAATATACGAGTAGTGGGGCTACCTGAGCTCCAAGCAGACCAAGACCTCTATCACTTCTTCCAAGTTTGGCTACCAAAGCAACTTGGCCTGGTAACCCCAACGTCTGGTTTTTTATGCGAACGGGCACACCGTTTGGGCCAACGTACAAGTGATAACAACCACCCGCGAACAACGATTGCTAGATACATCAACTGGAAAGAAAAGGAGCTTATCATGCAAGCTTTTCGGAAATCTGGCCGGCTTGAATATAAAGGACAAAAATTGCTACTATTCAATGACTACTCTTTACATGTATCCTCCCTTCGTAAGGCGATGACACCACTATGCTCCATACTTCATCATCGAGGAGTGCGATTTGCACTTATATATCCTGCATCATTACGCATTTGGCATGATGGGAAATCACACACCTTCACAGACACAATAACTGCTCAACAATTTATAGATTCTATACCTGTGACAGTAGCTGGCGGCGCCTTGGCGATGGATCCAACGGTCTAACTCCTCTTATTTTTGCATCTTTTAAACCTACCTTAGATTGATCAATATAGAGATATGACATCCTGCTTGGATAGCTCCAAATTCACTGTCTATTTTGTCTATTCATCTTCTTATAATTCGTAATGAATTGTATATACTATGTCATATATTCTGCTAAATCAAGCACACTAATCTCAAATTTTCTATTATTGAATAGGTGTGGAATTTATTAGTTGTTCCATATGTGTTATTATTCCGTGGTCACAGGATCACATTTAAAATGTTTTAAAATATGTAGAATAGTGTGGTCCATTCTTTTTCTGACCATATACTATGCTGATATTATTGATTTCTTTTCTTTTACTTTCACACTTTTTTTTATCTCTCTTCTTCTTAGACAGGAGTGTCTGCCCGAGCTTACAATTATATCAATTATTTTTCTGGACAGAGGAGATATAATCTATGATTCAACAATATATATCATATATTATGGCTGATTTACATGTTTTTTCCTTTAATGTGAATGGTCTTAACCATCCCATTAAAAGGAAAAAGATAGCTAATTATGTATCCAATAAACATCCTGATATAATTTATTTGCAGGAAACCCACCTCCTACCCGCTGCTGCCTCGAAATTTCAACTAAAGGGATTTTCAACTCACTTATATTCCCCTGCAACTCATCAAAAGAAAAATGGTGTGTCAATATTTTTCAATGATAAACTATTTCCCGTTATTCACAATTTTAAAATAGACACTGAAGGAAGATGGTGTCTAGTACATGCTGCGATACACTCAACTAATTTTATTTTTCTTAATATATACGGCCCGGTCAAAGACCACCCAAACTTTTTCAAAGAGCTTCAGCTGGCGATAGTTGAATTTGATACTTGTTCTCTGATATTGGGAGGGGACTTTAATCAAATTCAAGATCTATATATTGACAGATCTTCTTCTTGTAAACCCTCCAAATCCAAGTCTTTCACAGCTCTTCATGCTTTAAAGGACGCCTTTTCTCTTGTGGATCCTTGGCGCTTGCTTTACCCGAAAGGTAGAGAATACACACATTTTTCACCTCCACATAATACATACTCGAGAATCGATTATTTTCTCTTATCCCCTTCTCTTATTCAAGATCTCACCAATACCATTATACATCCAATCTCTCTCACTGATCATGCTGCCATCTCTTTATATATATCCATCTCAGCCCCACATAAGGAATCCCCTTCATGGCGGCTAAACAACGCCTTACTGCTAGACGAGGAAATTATTGAAAAAATCAATTCTTTCACTGCGGAGTTTTTTGAAAATAATTCTAAAGATCCTGAAATTTACCCTTCCATTGTCTGGGAAGCATACAAAGTAACCCTTAGAGGTGAATTGATTAAAATTGCCTCTTGGAAAAAGAAACAGTCCATGAGAAAGGAAAAAGATTTAAAAACTCCATCAAAACCTTAGAATTACAACATATGTCTAATCACATACATGACCCAAATACTTTACAACGTATTCAAAATCTTAAATATGAATATAATACTTTAGTTTCATATATAGCTAGGCGTGATATTTTTATCTCTAACTCTGGTCATTACATGGGAGATAATATAATGGGTCGTCCTTTGGCCAGATACCTTAAAAATAAATCTAAAAGACTACATATAACGGCTATTCAGAATCCATCAGGTCAATTAGTCAAAACCAGATCTCTAATTTCCTCTCAATTTGAAAAATTCTATACTTCTTTATACCAATCCGAATCTACCACTCCTGAAGCAGATATAGACTCATTTCTTACCTCCTTAACTCATCCGACCATTCCAGAATCTGTTAAATTGGAACTTGATTCTCCAATAACTATATTAGAAATTGAAACTGCCATATCTTCCTTACCTGCTGGGAAAGCCCCTGGCCCAGACGGCTTCACGAACGAATTCTTTAAGCAATTTCGCACCCTACTAGCTCCTCATCTCCTTAAATATTATGACTTCCTCCACTCCACTCCGGACAAGCAATTCAATTTCACCGAGGCCACCATTGTAGTAATCCCTAAACCTGACAGAGATGACACTTTAGTTAAAAACTTTCGCCCCATCTCTCTCCTCAATTTAGACTACAAGATAATGGCAAAATTACTTGCATTAAGACTTACCAAAATAATCCCATTGCTTATACATAAAGATCAAACAGGGTTCATTAAACAAAGATATATAGGAGACAACCTGCGCCTATTTCACTATATTAACGCTCATGCTAAAACAATGTCAGACCCTGTAATAGGCCTAGCTATTGATGCTGAAAAAGCCTTTGACCGAGTGGAGTGGCCTTTCCTTTTCCATGTCCTGAAGTGGTATAATTTTGGCCCATTTTTTACAAACTGGATAAAAACGCTATATCATCAACCCACAGCTCGAATTAGGATTAACAATTCTTTATCCAATAAATTTCCCCTCCATAGAGGTACTCGACAAGGCTGTCCTCTCTCACCATTGCTATTTAATTTAGTGTTAGAGCCACTCCTTTCAGCTATACGACAAAGTCCCTCAATTAAAGGTATTCCCTCCTCTGATCGAGATTTCAAATTAGCAGCTTATGCTGATGATGTTTTACTTTTTCTGAGAGACCCTTTACTCTCCCTTCCCAATCTTATTCACACTTTCACTCAATACTCCCTCCTTTCCGGATACTCTGTTAATTGGGAGAAATCAGAGATCTTCCCTCTAAATGATAATATACTTCCATCAGATTTGGCTCATTTTCCTTTCTCATGGTCACATGAAGCTGTGAAATACTTGGGGATTTTAATACATAAAGATTCGGTTCATGCTCAAGATCTTAATATATCTAAAGTCAAAAATCTAGTTCTAAACACTACATCTCGATGGACTCCACTCTTTTTATCCTGGTGGGGTAGAATTGCATCCATCAAAATGACTCTGGCCCCTCAAATTAATTATATCCTTTCTATGCTCCCTCTGTTATGCCGGAAATCATTATTTAATTGGCTAAATATGAAAATATCTGAATTCATTTGGAACAAGAAAAAACCTCGAATTGCTCTCGCCAAACTGAAAGCCTCTAAGATCAACGGTGGTCTCAACTTTCCTGATTTCTATCACTATTATATTGCTTCATTAGCCAAATATGGAGCTTACTGGCTCACTAACTCCTCCACTCAAAATCTTCCCACTCAAGATCTTCCTGCCTGGTTTGAAATGGAATGTTTTTTATGTACGCCTTTACACATCTCATGCTTACTAACGGTGTCAATACCAAGGCACTTAAAGAGATACTCTTTATTGGGTGCAACGCAGCATGCTCTTTATCTTATAGATACATTGACTGAAATCTCAGTTAATGTTAGTCCACTCATGTCCCTTTGGAACAATCCCAAAATTCAAAATCACGACAAATCTCTATCATGGAAAAGGTGGCAGCGGGCAGGTATATGGTTTGTCCATCAATTGTCTACCCTCAACTCGTTAGTTCCATTCGATATACTGTGCTCTACATACTCGCTGCCTCCTTCTACTTATTCACAATGGCGTTCTCTCACTGGAGTGTTGCCTTCTTTGCATATACGATTTGACTATATGACTTCCAAAAATACTATTTACAACTGGTCTTCTCTGTCTCTATTAAAAGGCAAGGCGATATCATCCTCCTACAGTATTTTAAGAGATCACTCCTTCACTTTTTCACCTCACTCTATGAAGCACTGGGACGCTATACTTACCACTCCGCTTTCTGACATTGATTGGGAGCTTTTCTGGTCATCAACAAATCGCCCGCTTTTATCTTCTAGAGTATCACAATCAATGTACTTTCTTATGTGGCAGGCAATATGGACCCCACTTCGCATGTGGAAAGCTAACTTAAAGCAAGACTCTGTTTGCTGGAACTGTTTGAAAGAGGAAGGAACTCTTGATCATATGTTATTTCATTGTACTCTAGTCCGCTCTTTTTGGACCTATGTCTGGAACACCATACAATCTATTACTAACTGCTCAGAAGAAATCTCTATAGACATTGTAATCCTTCGCTCTCAACACCCATGTTTCACACAATCAAATTGTCCACCTAAACTCATTGATACCATGTTGGTGACTGCTCTCATGCACATTCTAAAAAATTGGAAATCACCCTCGCTATTAGATTATACCTTTTGGTGGAACTCTCTGAGTATGTATCATAGATTTGAATCCTATGCATATGAGAAGAGAGTTACATTCCGAACCTGCATGAACTTGAAATACAACAAATCTCCATGGTCATTCTTAGACTCCTATGTACGCTCATCTTCTTAGACACTCCTGTTATCCTTTTCTTCTCCTCTCTTCTCTCTTTCATTTTTCTTTCCTTTTTCTTTACTGATCTCTCTCATCTTTATCTTATATATCCCTTACATACATTTTTAATAATTGGAGCCTTTGCTCCTATACAGTTAAACATAGATTTATATATTTTATATACAGAAAGCTTTAATTTGTTTCTATGTACTTTAAATGATTCTTGTATCCTTTAAAATATTTAATAAAAATTATTGAACTGAAAAAAAAAAAAAGGAATATACTTTTGAAAAGTGGCCATCTGCTGGATAAGATGTTTCAGGTAAAAGGAGAAATGGGAGGCATAGTTACCTGAACGGTTGGCCAACATAGCATTTTGGTAAAGCCGTTTACCGAATTTATCCATGGTCTTGCCCTCTCTGCCAGGAGGGACAGATGCATTCACACTAGAGCCTGCAGATTTTTTCAGGGTTGACTCCACCAGCAACGATTCATGTGGAAGCTGAGGTTTGTCAAACCCTGGAATAGGAATAACTTTATAAAGTGATTCCAATTTCCTTGGAGCTCCTGGAATAGTGAGAGGAGTTTCCAAGTTTTTGTAAAAAGTTTCCCTTAAGATATCATGAAGGGGTAACTTTAAAAATTCTTTGGGAGGTTGGTCAAAGTCTAAAGCATCCAGGAATGCCTTTGACTTCTTAGAATCAGATTCCAAAGGGAGAGAAAGGGTGTCTGACATTTCCCGGAGGAATTTAGTGAAGGAAGAGTGCTCTGGCTTACTAGCAGGATCCTGCATCGATAGGTCAGCCTCATCCGATGAAAAATCCTCATCGGTACTGAGGGGATCCTCTGAATCATCCCATAAATCAGGGTCACGTACCGATGGAAGACGGACCTGAGAAATAGGAGTAGAGGATTCGGTATGCTTGGTCTTGCGTACCGATTTGCCTGAACGCATCGACACCGTACCCGGTGACTGTAAAACGGGACGGGTGTCAGAGAGTGGTACCGGATCAGAGGCCGAGTGAGCAGTACATCGAAGAGACTTCGGCTCTGCCGATAAAATAGGCATAGACATGGAAGAGGCAGATTTAAGCGGTGCCGATAACGTCGATGCCGACAATATAGGCTGGTCGACGATCGGTACCGTAGGCTTAGTGGGGACCGACACCGGAAGGCTCGGAGTTAGCAGAGCTGGGAGTAGGTGTTGTAATTGCTCCTTAAGCTGGACCTGGAGGATGGATGCTATTCTCTCATCCAAAGACGGTCCCAATGGCACCGGTACCGCTTTTTTCTTGCTCGGTACCTGCGGTGCAGCTCGACGCTCAGGCGAAGTCGATGCCGATGAAGAGGCAGTGACTTCTATGGGAGCGGAGCGTTTGCGGGGCCGGCGCGCAGTCTGCAGGACTTGGCTCACTGCATGTTCGACTGGCGGGCCAAGGACAGTAGGGGAAGGCTTCTTAGCCGGCTTACCTACAGGGTGCGACACCAATGATGGATCTTGCGGTGTCGAAACCACCGGTGTCGACTTAGAGGAAGTTGCTGGAGTCGATGCCGGGGGAACTTCCATGGCGGCACCGAAAAGAATCCGCTGCTGAATTTGGCGATTCTTCAAAGTTCTCTTTTGAAGAGAACTACAGCGGGTGCACGTTTCTGCCCTATGGTCTGGACCCAAACACTGAAGGCACCACTTGTGTGGGTCAGATAAAGAAATAGGGCGTGCACACCGCTGACACTTCTTAAAACCCGGTGAAGGGGGCATGAAGGGAAAAACGGCCGTAGCAAAATTGAAGCCCGAGGCTTCGATGGTGCCAACAGGCCCCGCCGGGGCCAACCGAAAAAAGTAAAAAAAAATGGACTTTTTTTTTAGGTAAAGAAAAGAAAATAATAACGTGAAAAATTTCACGAAGAAAAATAACGCGCGAGCGGGAAGGCGACGAAAAAGGAAAATTTGTCCAACAGCCGTTGGAAACAAGCGACTTCTTAGCTCCACGGAAACTAAGAAACTGGGGACCGCGCGCCTTCGTCGGGCGGGAAGGCACTCGCGCACGCGCGGTGCGGCCTAACTAGAACTTTCTAAGTTCTTAGAGTGCAATCACTCTAAAATTGTCCATACCGGGGCTCCGTCGGTGCCGTCACCCATCAGTCAAGAATATGCTGCCTGCTTGTCCTGGGATAATAAGCCTTCATAAGAACATAAGAAATTGCCTCTGCTGGGTCAGACCAGTGGTCCATCGTGCCCAGCAGTCTGCTTCTACGGTGGCCCATCAGGTCCATGACCTGTAAGTGATCCTTTGTCTAAAACTCTTTAATCCCTTTATTTTTCTAATCTATACCCTTTCATGATCCTAATCATGATCATAATCATTCTCTTACCTGAATCAGACAAAAAAGTCACCATTAACACAGTTTAGAAATATTATCCTGAGAATCTTCCAAAAATGATGGAAGATTAGGAGTTTCTAGGTTACTCAAAACATCAGTCTCTCTTTCAAACCCCAATACCTTAATTTTTGAAGAAATATAATATATCTTAGCTTTATCTTTACTATTTGGAAGATTCAGGATATCAGAAAAGTATTGTCTCAATTATATTTCCGGAGATAACAAATGCATTATAGGAAAATACATATATTCTTAGCTCCAAACTGATTTCCCATAAGTTCAAACTTCCTTTGAAGTACCAATCTATCTATAATATTAGATTGATTAATGATTTTCAAGTTCTTAATTTGGGTGTCAAAACCAGAAGTAAGGGGGTCCTTTTATTAAGGTGCGCTGAGGTATTGTTGGGGGTAGCAGTGATTGATATCTGCTGCCCACCGGCTTCTCTCTGCTACATCACACTCTTGCTGACATCACTTTCTGTTTCCTTACTGGCAAGAAGTGGCAGTAAATGTGAATTGCTGCTGGCAACTTCTTGGATGTACACTAGAAAAGAACAGAGGGGCTCAGACAGAGGAGTAGTTGCTGGTCCTTGGGTAGAGAGGCAGACTTTAGGGGCCAGGAGTAGAAGGGGTGGGAGGGAAGAGAAAGGGTGAGACACTGGATGCGGGGACAGAAGGAGGTAAGGAAAGGGCATGGGATATTCTGAGTTATGAGGGGGCTTTGAAGTTAACTCTGGGCCTATGTCACTGCTACATTAGCTGCTGTACTCTGCAGCAGTTACAGCAGAAGCAGAATTAAGGCATAAGCAAATTAAGCATGTACTTAGAGCCTAAAAGTTTAGAAGGGGCTCAGATGTTCTAATTCAATGGCTCCCAAGATAGATGTTTGCCTAGGTAAACCAGCTGCTGGCAGAAATAAGGGAGCCAAAATCACTGCTGCCCATAAAACTCTGTTTATTCTCCTCATGTCATCCATTATCCACTAGTCAAAAGGAGGACCTGGCAAGCAGTGTGCCTTACCTTCTAGCCCTTTGCCAGTTTTTATCTGCAGTCAGAACCATGCAGGGTCCTGTTTGTGGAAGTTTCAAAATATATTTTTATTACAGTGTATGTGTGCTTCTTTCTAGTAGATAAACATTCCAGTCCTGAATCTTTGGGTAGTCAATCCCTTCATGTGAGAATTCTTGTAGGTAGTTTCATTAGCATTCTTTTGATCTGCCTCCCATTCTTCTGGGATGTCTTCCAATTCCTCAGTTCATACTAAAGCAGATGATCAGCCTTCGAGATGAAATAGAAAAGGGAAGGGTACAGAGATGCTCCCTGAGAAACATGCTTGTTCTGCTCATACCATTAAACCTATAACAGATAAACAAAATTTAATCACTTGTAATACATAACAAGGTGAAAACAAACAAGTCACCAACTTAAATGCAACCTACACTAAGAGTGTGGGAGATTTTATAGATACCCCCAAGCTTATTTGGCAATCGCATCCTTTATCCTTGTCAAGGCTGTACAAAGGAAAGAAACAAGATGTCAGGATTCCTCAGCACCTGTGAGGCAGTAAGCAGGCAAATAAACATCTGACAGGGTTAGGGTTATCAGATTTCTTCTTTAAAAACAGAGGACACCTGACCTCGCCCTGTTCTGCCCACAGCCCCACCCTGTTATTCCCCCAGCCCTGCCCCACTCACCCCTAGCCTCACCCTCACACAACCCTCTTGGTCTCCTTCCCTGAGATTGGAACCAAGTCTGGAGGACCTTCACGCATGTGCGGACATCAGAGTCATGATACATGTGATATCATCACGTTGACTCCCATGCATTAACAGAGGCCCTCCAGATGTGACCCCAAGCATGGGGCCTTCCAAAACCCAGACAAACTGGTGAGTTTTGGAAATCCCTCTGAGCACCTGGACAGTCCTCTAAAAAGAAGACATGTCTGAGTTTTCCTGGACATCTGGTAACCCTAGATAGGGTGGGCTTAAAGGAATGGAGTGCCTGTCTACTAGAAAGAAGATTACTGAAGTAAGAACTTAATCTTTTATTCTAGTGTGACAGACATTCCATTCCTAAACCTGTGGGAAATATCAAATCAGTCCCCCGAGTTCAGGGTGGGCCAGTTCAGGGTGAGCCTGCTGTCAGAATTGAAGATCCGAATGCGGAGTCCTGTTTAGCCACCACGTCCACCCTGTAAAACTTTGTGAATGTATGGAGAGAAGACCAAGTGACAACTCTACAGATTTCTGGGGACACTGCTGAAGTTCCGGCCATCTAGTGGAATGCGCTTTCACAGATAAAGGCAGACATTTTCCATTTCTGATATAGGCTGAAGAAAAGGCCATATGGATCCATCTTGAAATGGTTGCTTTCCAGGCAGGCAGCCCCTGCCAATACAGATGTTCCAACAATCAAAGTTCATTCATAACCTCTCGATACTGCACAGGAATGAAGGCAGGTAAGTGTACTTGATTGATGTAGAAGCTGGAAACCACTTTTGGTAAGAAAGATGGGACCGTGTGTAAGACCACACCTGAATCTGAAATTCTGAGGAATGAATCTCTGCATGACAAAGTCTGAAGTTCTGACACTCGGGCTGAGGTAATTGCCACAAAAAACATTGTATTGATGGTGAGATCCATCAGAAAAGCTTGCTGCAGAGATTCTTTGGGTTTTCTCGCTAGTGCTTGGAGGAACAGATTAAGACTCCATACTGGAAGAGGTTGTCACACTGGAGGATGGAAGTGCACTTCAAAAACTTGACCACATATAGATATGCAGTTACAGTGCTCTTATTAATCCTAGGCTCAAAAGAGGAGAGTCCCGCAATCTGAGTTTTTTCAGGGAGCCTACTGCTAGGCCTTTTTCCAGACTCTCCTGCAAGAAGGTGAGCACCAGAGAGTTCAGTGCCAAGCTTGGGTCCTCACTCCTCTGAACACACCAAGTTTGGAAGCACTTCCAGCTTTTCACATATGCTTTTGTAGTCACCTTCTTCCTACATCTTAGAAAGGTGGAGACCACTCCATCTGAATATCCTTTATGCATTAATGCCACATGATCAAGAGCCATGCCATAAGACCAAAGCATTCTGGATCCTGCAGAGCAATTGGTCCTTGTGTGAGCAGCCAGGGATGACATGGAAGTTTGAGACTTTGATCCCTTTGCAGGCAAACCAGGTCTGCATACCACAATCACCTCAACCAATCTGGTGCTACTAGAATCACTAGCCACTGGTGTGCCTTGATCCTGCAAAGAAGTCAGCCTATCATGAGCCACAGAAGGAAGGCATAAAGAAGACCTTACTTTGGCCAGGGCTGTACCAGGGTGTCTGGGCCTTTGCTTCCTTGACTGAAGAACTGAACCGCCTTCTTGCTGGCTGCAGATGCCATCAGACCACATGCCCGGACACCCCACTAATTCACAATGCAGGCGAAGGCTTCCTGAAACAGTGACCACTCCCTGAGATCCAAGATAGTCTGACTGAGGAAATCCACTTGCACATTGTCCACTCCTGCCACAGTTGCTGCCGAAAGTGCCAGAAGATGGGCCTCCACCCATTGAAACAGCCTCTGGACTTCCAAGCTTAGAGCAGCACTCTTTGTGCCCCCTGGCAATTGACACAGACTACCATCATTGCATTGTCCAAGAAAACTCATATTGCTTTGTTATGCAGCACGCTCCTGAATGCCTGAAGCATCAGACATATGGCTCAAAGTTCCAAGCAGTTGGTCAACCACTTCCTCTGGGAAGAGGACCAAAATCCCTGACTGGACGCCCCTTGCAATGTGAACCCCCAGTAGTATAGTCTGGCATCCATTGTCAGAATCACCCATGCAGAGACGCGACGGGGTACTCCTCTGGTGAGAGACTGGGGTTCCAACCACCAGGCTAGATTACAATGAGCTTCCGCTGTCCAAGGCAGCTGCTGGTGAAACACTTCTCTCTGTGGGCACCATCGCAAGTGTGTCCTTGCCCAGGGGACTATGTCCATGGGTGCAACCATTGATCCCAGCACCTGCAAATAATGCCAGGCTGTTGAAGCAGACTCATTCCGAAACTCCCGTATCTGATGCAAAAGCTTATCTTTGCAGGCTCAATTTTGTTTGCCAGGCTGTCAGCCTGTTACTCAATGTGCCATGCCTTGTGCTGGGAGTTGCAAGTGTGGAAGCTGCAAACAACTTATAGGGAGAACCTCTGCCTCAACAAGCCTGGAATCTGAACTCCTTGTGCTGTCCCTGAACCTGGAAAAATCGCCACGGAGCCACTCATCCTGCGCTCAAGCCCAGCCTGTGGCAAGCCTTGCTCCCAATGGAACAGTCCCTGAGCCCCCAAACTGATAGTTAAGGCTGTCTATGTGGGTTCACTGCAAAGCAGTCTGCTCCTTGGAAACAGACCCTCAACCTCAGAGTCTGTGCTTTCCTGCAGCCAGAGGAGTACCAAGAGTGGGATCCTCTGCAGCACCAAAAATCCTTGCAAATGGTTAGCAAAAAAGACTGAATTTAATTGAAAAGAAGCACAAACGGAAAAGACAACTTCCTACCATCTCACTTATAGAGAGAAAATTGAGGAATTGGAGGACAGCCCAAAAGGATGGGAGGCAGAGCAAAAGAATGCTATTGAAGCTCCCTATAAGAATTCTCACGAGAAGGGATTGACTACCCACAGGTTGAGTAATGGAGCACTAGAAATGCTTGTTTGCTTAGGGCCCTTGAATAGGTTAATTCTGCCCTGAGCAGAAGTAATCAATCAGAAAGTAGCTTGCTGCCAAGAACCAAACCAGAGGAGAAAAAGGAGGCTTAGAGAGCTGAGAAGAATGAAAACCCCTTTACAAAATCTGCCCAACTTTGATGAGGAAATAGAATTAAGTGAGAAGCTTCCAACCGAGGAGAAGAGAAATGGGAGCTTTTCATTTTTGAGAAAGGAAATCTGTACCAGCTAAATATTTAGATGCTGAGAGTCACAGAGGTATGTTAAGATCCATAAATGAGTCACTCTGCATTAGTCCCACACATACACAAAATAAAATCAGTTCACAGTGCCAAAAGCAGTATGCAATTAATCCCCTGTTGTGTGTTATATCAGAAGGAACTATACTATCCTCCATTTCTGAGTAATACTAAAAGACATGTCAGGTACTACATTGTAAATGGGCAAGTAAAGTGCTTTAAGTCAGCATTAGGTACCTAGTCTGGAATTCCACCCCTTTCACTTCCCAAGAAACTGAGATTTTGTGTCTGATATACTTACATGTTTAGCTTTATGAATTCTTGATGAACATACGCATGTACACTATATATAGTTCATTTATATGCTTGTTTTGTTCTTTTCTTTATGAACGCTGACATAATTGCATATTTTTATTTTATAATTATATATTTTCATTTCTTTTACTATATGTCATATTTAGACTCCTGAGACAGGCCCTTGTGGGCTGAAACACGATCGTGTCGAGTCCATTACAATAAAAGAGACTGAACACCAATTGGTCACCTTTGTTGTTGTATTTGTAGCTGAGAGAAACCCATATTATTATCCAAACTAAAAAGACCTCAATGACTTGATTAGAGATCTTGGTCTCACCAAGTCCAATGTCAAGCTTTTGATGTCTAGACTAAAGCAGTGGAACTTGGATGAAAGTGTGCAAGTCACAGATCAGAGGAAACATCACCAAGCTTTTTCCACCTTCACCCATAAAGACCAGCTCTGCTTCTGCCACAACATGACCAGTCTGTTTGATGCAATTGGAATTGCCTGTAACCCAAAAGGGTGGCGTCTCTTCATTCACAGGTCATCCAGGAGTATCAAAGCCATGCTGCTCCATAATGGGAACAAATACCTGTCGCTTCTGCTTCAGTGCACCTCAAAGAGGATTACAACAGCATCAAGACCTTACTAGGCACCTTGCTGTATGATAAGAATGGGTGAGAGATCATCAGAGACTTCAAAATGGTGGCATTCCTAATGGGTCTGCAAGGTGGTTTTACCAAGTTTCCCTGCTATCTCTGCCTTTGGGATGGTAGAGACACAAAGGTGTACTACCAAAGGTGAGACTGGCCACAGCAGACCAAGTTCTCTGTGGGGAGAAACCACAACAAATGGGAACCACTGGTGGACCCCTGGAAGGTGCTGATGCCACCACATCAAATTGAGCCTAATGAAATAATTTGGCAGAGCTCGAGACAAACAGTCAGCAGCTTCAAGTACCTTGAAGACATCTTCCCTAATCTGTCTGAGGCAAAGATCAAAACTGGTGTTTATCGGACCACAGATAAAGAAGATCCTGGAGTAAAAGGAATTTCCCAAGAAGCTAACAAGGAAGGAGAAAGTGGCTTGGAACAGCTTTGTTGCACTGGTTCGGAGCTTCCTGGGCAATCACAAGGCCAAAAACTATGTGGAGATGGTTGAGAATTTGGTGAAGAATTACAGTAAAATTGGCTGTAAGATATCTCTCAAAGTCCATGTCCTTGATGCTCATCTTGAGACATTCAAGGAGAGCATGGGAGCATACTCAGAGAGCAAGGTGAGTGCTTTCATCAGGATATTCTGGACTTCGAACACCAATATCAAAACATGTTGGGACACTACATCTGGGGGCTGATTTGTGAAAGTGACTTACAATATAATCACAAATTTCAAAAAACTCCTCACTTCTAAATCTTCTGTGGTCATCTTTGTATAACTTCAATATAAATACATGTTAGTTGCAATGCATATGTTACTTTTTATGAATTTATAAGAATGAAAAGATGAAAATTTGGAGTTTTCACATTTTAAATAGGTAAATTGCAAAATTTGACGATCCTGGTAACAAAAGCAAAGTTTTATGAAAATAACAAGACATTTTCTATACAGATACTCCTCACTTAATGACCAAGTTCTATTCCTAAGACTAGGTCATCAAGGGCTCCTTTTACAAAGTCACGCTAGCGGTTTTAGCACACGAACTGGATTAGTGCGCGCTATAGCACACGCTAGCTGAAATTCTACCGCCTGCTCAAAAGGAGATGGTAGTGGCTAGCGTGCACGGCATTTTAGCATGCGCTATTCTGTGCGTTAAGGCCTCAGTGTGGCTTTGTAAAAGGAGTCCTAAATTAATTGGTTGATAAGCAAGGCACTGCCACTTACTGATACAATACTTACCCATATCTCCTCAACCCATACAGCATCTTTTTCTCTACCTTCCCAGCCCATGCAGCATTTCTTCCCCTCCATTTCCAGGGCTCCCGCGAAAGTGTACTTTTTTTTTCTTTGTTGAGTTGCCCTGCTCTCTATCTCTTCAAAGGTCACCACTGACTGACCCGGAAGCCTTTCCTCATGTTTTGCATAAGGGAAGGTTTCTGGGTCAACTGCTGGCAGTGTGTTTGTAGGGAGAGCTGCTGTCAGCCTTTGCAGAAACAGAGAGCAGAGCAGTACTGTTGAACAAAGAAAAAAGGTACACTGCTGGAGGAAGTGACGTCATCGCGAAGCATGGCCGCTTAATTTTCGAGCTCCGGAGGGGCTCGACATTGCCAGTTTAATCAAACATTTCTACAGCGCTGAGGGAGTGGTATCGCGGGTGCAGTATCACTGTGATTGCATGGCAAGCAGGAAAAAGTTGGCGAAATTCCAGTATCCGGGGGCGGTGAGTGTAAAATCGAGATCGCACGCTCCCGAGTCCCCGACGGCTCCTATCAAGATGGTGCAGCAACCTGGGCCCAAGCATGCGAGCTCACCGGTAGCAGACACAGATCTGGGAGCCCAGCACCTGGAAGGGAACCTGGAGCGGTGGTTCCGCGAACTTAAGGAGGAAATGGTGGGGCTAAGATCGGATGTAAGGGTAGCCCTGGCCGAGATAAGATCGGAGGTGAGCGAATTAGGCACCCGGGTGTCGGCGAATGAGGGCCGTTTGACTCACGTGGAGTCCATCGTGCATGTACAATCCACCGAGTTGCATGAGGCGGTGTCCCAGCTAGAAGACCTGCAGAATCAGGTTGAGGACTTGGAAAATCGATCTCGGCGCCTTAATTTGCGTTTTAAGGGGTTTCCAGATACGGAGCACTACAAGGATGCACGTACAGTGATAAAGGATTTTTGCGTCGCCCTGCTCCTGGAACAGGATCGGGAGGACAAGAGTGTTATTGTGTTACAACGTGCTCATCGGAGTCTAGGCCCTGTCCGGGGCACGGGAAATAGAGACATAGCCTGCTTCGGGGACTTTCCGATCAAGGAGCGGATTCTTCAGGCGGCCAGACGTCATCCTAATTTTACCTGGCAAGGAGTAGCGGTGGGGGTATACCAGGATCTGGCTTCTGCGACCCTCCAAAAAAGACGTGCTTTTAAAGAAGTGACTCAACTCTGCGGGCTGAGGGATATCGGTATCGCTGGCTTTTCCTGTTTGGCTTGTTACTCACTGTGAATGGGAAACATCGCCGGGTGGATTCATTGGCTGATGCCTGGCTGGCCCTGAACGACTTGGGCTGCCGGTTGCCTAGGGACTGTCGCGATCTGAGTCCTTCAGGGGATCTGATGATTCTACTCCCAGGGATTCCAGTGCATCCACGGAGATTCCTCAGCCTTCAACATCAGGCACCTGAACTGCCCTATTATTCCAGGCATTGACTTTTCCTGTTAGGTTTTTATCTCACTGTTGGTTAATGAGGAGTTCCCTTTTGCTGTTTTTTCAGCTAACTCCAAGATTATAATTATGGGAGTTTCTCCCTGATTAGAATGGTTGGTTATGAGGTGTCCAAAATGGGCAGTAACCTGGCCATCATTTGCTTTTAGACTGTATGCTTGTTTTTTTTTTGTTTGTTTGTTTTTTTACATTGCTTTTTCACATTGCCTTTTCTAAGTTTAATGATCAGTATGTTTGAATACTTGTTGTATGAAGGGAGGGGGTGGATGGTTGGGGTGGAAGGATGTGCGAGTGGTATGATTGGGGAGATGCAGCTACCTTTTAGGGCGAGCTTCCCGTTTTGCTATATTTTTACTTTGTTGTTCCTCCCTAAACTTGTCAGTTCATTTCAAATTCCAGCTTATAGTTCTACCCCTCATCCTCTAGATATTGATGGCAGGGAGTTAGTTCAGGGATGGTTTGTTTAGTATTGTGTTGTGTTATTACAGGGTATCTTGCACATGTTTTAATTCCTTATGAGGGTTGGCTGGACTTATAATAATCTTTGAAGTTTGATTGTACTGGGAAAGTGTGATTGTTTGGTGAATGTGAGTTCGCCTAGGACTTTAGGGGAGAGTGATGAATGGGGTGTGTTACTGTAGAGATCACGATAGCGACCAAGATGAGCCTCTTTGTTATGACGTACTTTTCTCATAATGGCTGATTCTAAGTTAGGCAGATCGGCTAATAGGAGGGGGGTGGGAGGGGATTGGCTAGAAGGCGCGAGCCGGCTGGGCAGAGAGTAGGGGATGGGGAATCGGAGATTCTTATTGGATCCTGGAATGTTAATGGGCTAAATAGTCCCGGCAAGAGGAGCATGGTGTTTCGAGAATTACGACGTATGAAATGGGATATTTGTCTGCTCCAAGAGACACATTTAAGACCCAGGGATACTGGTCTTCTTCAAAGACCCCAATTTGATTTGATTTGGACACACCAAGGGCAGGGAGCCACTAAAAGGGTGGGAGGGCTGGCCATTTTGGTGCGAAAGGGACTGGGCCTTCAGGTGGACAACATATATAGGGATAAAGAGGGGCGATGTCTGGCCTTGCAAGGAGTATTACAGGGTCAACTGTTGACTATCATCAATATTTATGGACCATGCTCTGCTCAGGTTGCCTTTTTTAGAGGTCTTCAATCCAACCTGTGTTCTTTCGTTAAAGGGGCGGTTTACCTAGGGGGTGATTTTAATGTCCCCCCAGATCCTGTATTAGATCACTCGGGCGGGGGGCGAAGATCCTTAAACAGTCCAGCTAAGGCCTTGGGCACATTGATGTCTTCCTTAGGCTTAGTGGACTCTTGGCGCTTACTTCATGGATCTCAGAAATCGTTCACATTTTATTCTCATGCTCAAAATACCTACTAGATTGGATGGGTTGTGGATTCATCGAAATCAGATGGGAGGGATATCCCGGGCTGAAATTGAGCCACTGCATATTTCCGATCATGCTCCCGTCTGGGTGGCCTGCACTGGTGTGTTGGATCAGGGAGGCTGCAAATACTGGAGGCTTAATGATTCGCTTTTGGGATCTCTACCAGTTGTTGCAGCGGTAGAACGTACTATAACCAAATATTTAGAACTGAATGACAACGGGGAGGTCACCGATGCTATATTATGGGATGCCTTAAAAGTAGTGGTTCGTGGGGAACTTATTAAATGGGGGGCTAGATACAAGCGTCAAAGAACCCAGAGATTCTTCCAGTTGCGTCAGAGGCTGTCTGTGTTGGAACGGACACATCAGGAAACACGGGAGGCAACGATACTGGCTCAATTACAGAGGGTGCGAGATGAACTGTACCAACTCCAGGTTGAAGATATCGATAAGATGCGAGACCGTTTTCGACTTCAAATTTACGAACATAGCAATAAGGCGGGAGCTCATTTGGCTAGTTATATCAGGATTAAACAGAATAGAGCTACTATAACTCGGATACGGGATGGTGGACTCGGATATCAGAAGTGAGTTCTTGGCCTTTTATTCTCAATTATACGGTCCTCCAGACCCGGTTGATCAGGAAGCTCAGGCTATTTTCCTCGATTCTGTTCCTTTACCGACTTTGTCGGAATCGGATCGTGCATATTTACAGGAACCAGTTACGGCGACGGAAATTATGGGTGTGATTAAGAAGTTGAAGAATGGGAAATCACCGGGTCTTGATGGATACACTGGGTGTTTTTATAAACAATTCGCAGAGCAGTTAGAGCCTCTACTGGTACGAGTGGCAAATGGGATTTCACAGGGATCCCGCCTTCCGCCTACTATGGGGGAAGCTGGAGTGACCTTACTTTTAAAACCTGGGAGGGATCCCCTGTCATGTGGGTCATATCGCCCTATTTCCTTGCTGAATTTAGATGCAAAAATCTTGGCTAAGGTGCTTGCTTTACATTTGGGTAAAGTGTTGCCGTCTTTAATTCACCAAGATCAAGCGGGATTCATACAGCATAGACAGGTGAGCGATAATATCAGGAGGACCCTTAATCTGCTATGGGGAGCTAGTCATCGCGCGGATAAATCAGTTTTGATGTCAGTCGACGCGGACAAGGCATTTGATCGGGTCCTTTGGGGATTTCTAGGAGACGTGCTAGATCGCATGGGATTGGGACAGACTTTTACAGCTTGGATTCGGGCTCTGTATAATGATCCGAGGGCTTGCTTACGTATAAATCAGTCTTATACTGATTTTTTCTCTATTTGCAGAGGGACCAGACAAGGGTGCCCGCTTTCACCTTTGTTGTTTGCACTTTCCATTGAGCCTTTGGCGATGCACATCCGGAATCATCCCGATTTAAGCGGGTTTGAGATGAATGGGGCTGAACATCGGGTGGCGCTGTTTGCGGACGACATTTTATTATATGTGGGACAGCCTACTGTCTCTATTCCACATCTATTGCAGCTTTTTGACTCGTATGGTAAAATCTCTGGATTCCAAATTAATTTTGAAAAAACAGAAATTTTGAATTTGACCCTCACCCCATCAGAGGTAGAGAACATTCGGGGTAGTTTTCCTTTTCGTTGGGCGACTCACGGGATTAAATATCTCGGTATTCATATCCCTAAAGACATAACCCGGCTTTAAGAGAAGAATTATCAGCCCCTGTATCGCCGCATTAGAGCGGATTTGCAAAGGTGGCATGGCCTTTGGTTGTCCTGGTGGGGAAGGATAGCTCTTGTGAAAATGAATGTGCTACCCAGGTTGCTATTCTTGTTTCAAACACTACCAGTGCAGGTCCCAGTCCGGGAGCTCCGGGGGTTAACAAAGGAGTTACGTGGCTTTATTTGGCAATGCAAGACCCCTAGGATATCCCAATCCTTGCTGTGGGTGACACAATCAATGGGGGGGGGGGGGGCGGGGATTACCAAATTTGGAATGGTATTACCATTCAGCGCAGATGAAATTGATATTGGATTGGGAATTGGGAGAGCATAAAAGTGGGATGATGTTGGAACAGGTCCCGGGGGACAGGATGCTTTGGATATCTGGACATTCTCGGTCTTGGATCCAAGATCTTGCTAATCCCTTTGTGCAACATCTTGCCACGGAGTGGTACCGCACCCGAGCACAGTTGGGCAACGGAGCATTGGTGTCATCCTTGGCTCAGATACAATTTGAACCCCGATTCCAAATTGGGAGTGATAACCGGATTTTCCATAGATGGGCCCAGAATGGCCTGCGGGTCTATAGGGATCTGATGGGGACTTCTGGGATCTTATCTTTTGCCATGCTCCGGCAGAAATTTAACTTGCCAGATCGGGACTATTTGGCCTATTTCCAGATACGGCATTTCATGCAGGCTCAAGGCTGGGAATGCCATTAAGTATTGAACAGGAGTATTTTGAGAATCTGTGGTTGCTGCTCCAACAGGTACCCAGGCCTCTATCTGTATTGTATCAGTTTTGGAGAGGACACTTACCTATTCAACTTACTTTTCAGAAGCAATGGGAGCGGGACTTAGAATTCTCCTTCGCTGCTCAACATTGGGATGTTATTTGTGGGGATGTATCCAGGGCCTCTACTTGTGCTTTGGTTCAGGAGAACGCCTATAAAGTGCTTATTAGGTGGTACTATACTCCTGAACAGTTGCACAAAATGTTTCCAGGAGGTCTGCTCAATGTTGGCGTTGTGGTTCACCTGTGGGATCCTTTTTACACATTTGGTGGGACTGTGTGATTATTTTTTGGAAGGCGGTGACTAGTACTTTGTCTACTATGATTGGGGAAACGGTGGGCGTGACTCCACAGTCGTGCCTTTTGGGTCTCCATAATGAGAGAGAACATCCATGGCAGACTAAACTACTTCATTGGGGTCTTGCAGCTGCTAAATGCCTCATAGCTAATCACTGGAAAAATAAAGTTGCTCCCTCCAACTCAGACTGGACCACTAGATTTTTGTCCATTGGGAGAATGGAGCTGGCGGTGGCTATGAGTCGCCATAAGTTCCTGACACGTTCTTTGACTTGGAGCACAATTAGAACCTTATTGGATGCTCTGTAGGGGTTCCCGAGTTCTTTCTGCCTAGCTGGCTCACAGGATGGTGAGCGAGAGTTCTGGGGGGAGTTGAATGGGGGCTGGGAGTGGGGGGAAGGGGGGGTTTTGGGGTGAAAATTGTAGGGAAAATGAGCATTCTTTTTGTATATTGAGCATTCTTATTAGTTGATGTCTAATCTATTGATGTACCTGATGGATGATGTATATTGTCTGTTGTATTTTCTGGAAAAACTTTACAATAAAAATTTTAATTTAAAAAAAAAAAAAAAAAAAGGTACACTTCTGAAGGAGCCCTGGAAAAATTAATTCTGTCCACATAGTCGATGAAAAAGTAGCTCGTTAAGTGAGGATGATCTGTATTTAGGAAATTAGCACTTACTGCCCAGGAACAAAAATTGAGTTGCGTGGAGGGGCATTTTCAAAACATACATCTAAGTACGATTTGGATGTTTGGTGCTAGACATCCAAAGTCAGCAGTTTGAAAATGCCCAGACTGCCAGGATGTCTATCTTTATACCACATTTTTGACCAAAATTTCGGCCAAGTCCTAAATGCCCAGAACAAAACCATTTGGTTGTGGGAGTGACCAGTCCTGTAATGGAATGGCTACCCATACATGGCAACAGAGCAGTGGGGCACCATAGAGAGCACTGCTGTGAACTTTACATAAAGGGTGCCAGATAAACATCTCATCAGAACTCTCTTTTAGGGGGGGGGGTCACATGATGAGTTTGCTGTGAGCAGATGTGTGCCCTCGAGCTCTCTGACCTCCGGTCTCCAAAACTCGGCAATAATCTATTAAATTACTGCCTGATCGGCATCGCTGTTATCGGGGACCTTCTTTCAGATTTGGGTGAGAGTGTGACCTTTGGAGCGGCGGTTTGAGGCCGGCATGCCGGTCCGCTCAGTGAAGACACCAAAAATTAAATCTGTCTTCCCTGCACATAAAATGGCGTCACCGCCAACTCTGTCTCCAGCCCCAGTGCAATGGGGAGAGTGGGCCCAAGAAATCTCACGAATGGTGACCGCGGCACTGGAGGATCGTCTCCACAAACTTCAGTCAGCAGTGGACTGTATTCATGAATGCTTCGAGTCACAGGCGACTCGGATTGCGGCGGTAGAGCAGCACGTCTCAGACGGGGAGGATGCGGCCCTGCGGGATCGAAACAGTGTGGCCGCGCTGCAGGCCCAGGTGAAGTGCTGACGGACCGCATCAACGAACAGGAGAATCATCAACGCCGGAATAATCTCCGCGTAGTGGGTCTCCCTGAGTTTCGGGCTGATTAGGACCTTTACAATTTTTTTCAAACCTGGCTCCCGACTCGACTGGGCTTGGAGCCTCCACCGAGTGGGTTTCAATGCGAGCGAGCACACCACCTGGGACAACGCCTGAGAGATAAGAACCGCCCTAGGGCTGCGATTGCCCGGTATCTCAACTGGAGAGAAAAGGAGCTCGTACTACAAGCGTACCGGAAAGTGGGCCAGCTGGATTATGATGGACAGAAGCTGTTGTTGTTCAACGACTATTCTCCCCATGTGGCTTCCCTCCGTAAAGAGATGGCGCCCCTCTGCACCGCGCTTCACCGACGAGGAATGTGCTTTGCGCTGGTGTACCCGGCATCGCTGCGCATCTGGAGAGAGGGAAAACCTCATACTTTTGTTGATCGGGCAGTAGCACAACAATTTCTAGACTCCCTGCCGGCAGTGGCCGACGGGGGGGGGGGGCGCCGGGGGCTGTGCCGGTTCCTTGATGCGGCAGCTAGCCCTCAGTATTTTCACTTTGTGGCCCTTATTTCTGTAGGAGACCTATCAGATACCTGGGCCGTTGAGGGTAGCCCTGCCTGAACTCTGCCAGTGTGTGTGGGGGTGAGCTGCGGGGTCTTGGACGTTCGAGGCCTGGTGACCTTTTTCTTTTGTTTGGTCCCAGGCGTCGGCCTGTTTGCAATTGAGGACAGTACATTTTGTTCGGATTCTTTGCTGCTTTACCTGGCTGGGGGTCTGTCTGGACTGGGCCACATGAGGGAGGCCGATCTGATCTGGCGTTGGCTGTTTTCCCATCATCCTGGGCAGTTGAAGTATTTTCTTGGGAGACTGGGGGTCTATGAGAGCTCAGTTCAGGACTTTAGGTTGCTTCGCTTCTTGAGAGTGGAATTTTTTGTTTTTTCTTTTGTATTGGGGGAGTTTGGGGAGGGCTCTGGGGAACTATTTCTCAGGGGAGTGGGTTGCGGTTGGGGGGGCGGGGAGAGGGGTGGTTTGGGTGGGGTTGTGGGAGAGTGAATGTTGTGTTTGACTGTGGCTCCGTGTGGTGGGTGTCTGTATGGGTAGGAGTGAGTGATGTATGTGTGGTGGTGCCGCGCTCTTGGGGGTGGTTGGCCTTGCCTTTGTGTTCCATGCTTTTCTTTAGAGTGTTCCAGCTCCAGTATTCCTGGATGAGGGGCCTAGCTGGAGGGCTTCCTGTCTATTGTACTATATTGTATTCTGTTATTCACCTGGGAGAACTTGTTCCTAATGACTAAATTGACTATAGCTACCTTAAATGTGGACGGGATTCACTCTCCTATCAAGAGGAAGAAAGTTTTGACCTGGTTCCGCAAGAGGGGGACTGTTATCGCCTTTGTGCAAGAAACCCATCTTTCCATTATGGAACACCTCAAGCTTCGGGGAGACTGGGTGGGCGAGGTCTGCTCGTCTTCCTTTGGCACCTGGAAGCGAGGGGTTGCCATCCTCATTCACAAACAATTGCCCTTCCACACTCATAAAGTTCTCCAAAATCAGGATGGCTGCTATGTTCTAGTGTTGGGAGAATTGTGGGGGCACAAATGGTTATTGTGTAATCTGTATGCTCCTAATGTGTATAATCATAAATTTTTTTAAGCTTTGCTTGCCAAGATAGCCATGTATCCAGATTACCAGCCGTTGGTGGGAGGGGATTTCAACATTACCGCGGATCCTGCCCTGGATTGCAATCCGGTAAAGACGGGGGCCAGGGACCATGGAGTTAAGGGGGGTGAATTTTTTGCTTAGCCAGTTGCAGTTATTGGACACCTGGAGGCTTTTGCACCCTACGGAACGCACTTACACATTTTACTCGCATCCCCACAATGTCTATGTTAGATTGGATTACCTATTGGTATCACCCTCTCTGCTCCCCAGGGTGTCTGGGATAGATGTTGAGGAGGTTCCCTTGTCGGATCATTCGCCTGTTGTCATGGAGCTTCAGTTTACGCCGGAACCCGAGGAGCGACATTGGAAATTTCCATGTTACCTATATAGAGATCTCGAATTTCATAAATATCTTCGGGAACAGTGGTCGGAGTATAGTTCTTACAATAATACAGACGACGTTCATCCAGTGACCTATTGGGAGGCTTCTAAGGCGGTTCTGCGGGGGTTTATCATTGCTTATCTCTCTCGCAAACGGAAGTCCCTGGATGCGGAATTACTGACTTTATCGGGGGAGCTTCGGCAGTTGAGGGCACGCCATTGTACTTCTCTTTCGACGGATGATAAACTTCATTTGCTGACTGTCCGGCAGCGGCTAGATGTAATCTTGACACAGCGGGCCTCTCGCGATATCTATTTTCAACGGTATAAGTTGTACGCCTGGGGGGGGTAAGACAGGGAGATTGTTGGCCAATTTGGTCCGGCCTCCGCGCGACCGACAGGTTATCCTGTCCATCTGGGACCCGAAGGGTACTTGTTACACGCAGGAACGGCAGATTCAACAGCAATTCGTTCACTTTTATGAATCTCTGTATGCTAATCGCCCGTTCTCGGATGCTGATAGGGACGCTTTCTTCCAGGGGCTCCAGCTTCCTCGGTTGACAGAAGCTCAGTTGGAACAACTGAATGCTCCTATTAGTTCTGAAGAAGTATTGATTGGTATTAAGAGGCTTAAATTAACTAAGGCACCGGGTCCAGATGGGTTTGGCTCTGAATATTACAAGATTCTGTTGGATCAGATCTCTTCTGCTTTGGCTGGGGCGTTTAATGCGCTCTCCGAGAATCGGGGTTTGGGGACTCCTAACATGGCCCATGTTGTGCTGTTGCCTAAGCCTGGCAAGGACCCGGCCCAGGTGGGTTCTTATCGGCCTATTTCCCTCCTTAATCAGGATGCCAAGCTTTTTGCTGCAATCTTGGCGCATAGATTGAATGCCTTTCTGCCACTCTTGATACATGAAGACCAGGCTGGCTTTGTGCCGGGCAGATATGCGTCAATGAATTTGATCAGAGCCTTGATGGCCCTTCACTCCAGGCGAGGACTGGAGGGTGAATCGGCTATTGTAGGCCTGGACATGGAGAAGGCATTTGATAGTATTTCTTGGCAATATCTCTTCTGGGTTTTGCGTCAGTTTGGCATAGAGGGCTCTATTCATCTTTGGATCAGTAGCTTATATATACTGCCGCAGGCTAGACTTTTAATTAATGGTCAGTTTACTGCCCCGTTTGCTTGGGAAGAGGGACATGACAGGGATGCCCGTTGTCCCTGCTGCTTTTTGTGTTAGTGATTGAACCCTTGGCTGCTAAGATCCGCAGCGACCCGACCATTCAGGGCATTCGCATTGGGAACAAGGAGAGTCGCATCAATCTTTTTGCCGATGATATTCTCCTTTATCTTGATCAGCCCTGACGAGATCTGGGGCGGGTCCTTGCTCTGGTCCGTTCCTTTGGGGATTTTTCTGGTCTGCGCGTTAACTGTGATAAATCTGAACTTCTTCCCTTGCGGTCTACTACGGTGGAGTCCTGGCATGTGAGTCTTGAGATACCGCCGGTGAGGGGGCCGATGCGTTACCTGGGTGTATATTTAAGTCCGGACCTCAAGCTTCTGTACCGATCTAATGTGACACGTCATCTGGAGGCGATTCGGCAATTGTGTGATAAATGGAGGGATCTTCTGTTGGGAGTTTGGGGGCGGGTGGCATTGACTAAGATGGTACTTCTCCCCAAGATTTTGTATCCGTTGCAGGCTGTGCCCATTTGGGTTACTGATAAAGAGGTGCGTCTGTTTCGTTCGATTATCACCTCTTTCATTTGACGTCATAAGCGGGCCAGGATTAGATATACCACCTTAGCTTTGGATAAATATAGGGGTGGTTTGAACCTTCCCGATCTTCGATATTATAATGTCGCCGCTTTGTTCCGCTTTATTCATGAAGGATGGTCGGGATGTTATAAATTCTCTTCACAGGGATGGGTAGAGTCCTGGTATGCCCCGCACTCGATTTTGTCCCTTCTGCATGCCCCGTTGTCGGCTATACCGGGGGGGTGGGGCTAAGTTTGCGTATCTTTTACCTCTATGGCGTGCGTGGCGCTGGTGGCGGCGACGGCAGGGGAAAACTCCGGCAGCCTCCCTTTTGTTGCAGTTGTATGGCAATGTTGACTTTCCCCGGGCGTGGGCCATGCCTGGTTTTGGCAGTGGGAGCAGAGAGGGGGTAGAACTCTCCAGGATATCCTTGCGGTGGGGGGGTCTTTTTCCTTCTTTTGCCCAGCTGCAGACTCACTGGCAACTACCTCAGACCCACTTTTGGGCTTACCTTCAGGCTCGGCATTATTATTTGTCCTTAGAACGTCGCTTGGGGATGCTTGGCTCTGTGGTCCCTTGGATGTTCAATTTTTTCAGGTCTCTCCTGCTCTTAACACCTTAGCTACTTGGTATCGGATTCTGAAAAACGCATCGGGCCTGGGATCTATCGATCGTCTGGCTTCCCAGTGGCAATCGGAGCTGGGCACTCCCCTGGATTGTAAGGCCTTTCTTGATCTCTTTGCCACTGTGAACACCATGGGGGGGTTCCACGGATTTTAGGGAAATGCAATTTAAAATTTTGCACCGGGCTTATATTTCTCGGGTTCAGGGAGCTCATATGGGCCTTTGGGAAGAAGCAGTTTGTACCAAATGCAATCGTTTCTTAGGTACCCTTCTACACCATTTTTTGGAATGCCCTTCTTCTGCAGTATGGCTGCAAGTTCTCCCTTTTTTAGAGTGCATTCTCCGGAGAGCTGTGCCATGGTCTTATGGTTTTCTGCTCTTGGGAGATCAATGTGAATTGATTGAGGGGGGCTCACGCTTCCCCAGCGCAGGGTTCTCTACATGGCTGTCTTGATGGTAAAAAAGCTCTTGTTGCAACATTGGGTGGGCGAATCTTTGGCTTCCTTTCCACAATGGAGGGATCGTTTGGTGGAGGTGGGGCGGTATGAGCTTCAACGTGTCCCTAGGTCTGGGACTCTGACTCACCGTGATCTATGGCAGCGGGCGTTGAAGGTCTGTTCTAACTTAGAAGGCAGTTGACACGGAATCCTCCCCTTGAGGGCTATTGATCTCTTTCCTTTTGTGTTTTTGTTTTATGTTTCTTTCTGGGTAGCGACATTTCTGGGGGTGCGGGAGTGCGCATTTGGGTGTATGGCTGTTTAGAGGTGTGAGTGCGGAGTGCTTGTTGTGGCTTGTGGTATGGGCGTGAGGTTTGGGTGTGTCTGCTTGGTGGGGTTTGCTATTTCAAAATGCCAATTGTGCTGGGCAATCATCCCTGGGGTTTTTTGTACTGTGGGCCTTTGTTGTCATTATTATCCGTTCTATTTTTGAATGCTCTGTTTTCTGCTTGTTCTGCTCCGGGTTGTTTATTCCTTTGCAATTGTTAATAAAGATAATTAAAAAAAAAAAAAAAAAAAAAAAAGAACTCTCTTATAGGTTATGGTGAACCCTGCAAAACTCACTTTACCCACCTGTCTGAAACTCCAATAGCCTTTATGGCTGCAGGTGGCACCTATATGGCAGTAGAGTTTTGGGGCTTTTTGGTGGGCTCACATTTTCCACCATAAATGTAGTGGTTAGAGTGACTTATGGGACTAGTCCTCCCACTAGGCTACTTAAGACACTTGTGTGCAGCTCTACTAGGCTTTCCTATACCAGGTGCTGATATTCTGGAGACAGGTATATATGTTTGTATTCTGATCTTTGTGGGTGTGAGGGGTCAGTGAGTACTGGGGAAGTGTGTGTGGGTCTTTATCTCTGCAGTGGTTGTCTAGTGACCTTTTTAACACAAACCCTTTTAAAATAGGTCTAACTGAAAACGTATATGTTCCATCCAGGACGTCTGCCAAAAGTGTTGATTATCCCTGCAGTACCTTTAAATCTAAGCCTGCCCAGACTCCACCCAAATGCCTTCCAGAACACTCTTCTCAACACGCCCCTTTAAGCTCTGGATATGCAGCGGCTTGGAAGTCTTGCTGTACGTCCAAAAATTTGGTTTCGATTATCAGCACTTGCATATCCCGGCTATTAGGACGTCCAAGTGCCGATTTAGGCAGGTTTTTGGACATCTGGATGTTTTGATTATGAGCCTGGTAGTGTTATTTCTTAAGCAGAAATAAGTAGAACTTTTGCAAGTTGAAAATGTAAAAATAGATTATTCCTCTAAAGAAGAAAATGGTAAACACTGTTTCCTGATAAAGGTGTTCTTTTTCATATATATCAGCATTTAAATATATTTCGCTCTGCTGATTGCTGCTGTGATTATTCACAAAGCTAAAATAGCTCAAAATGCTTTCAGTCTTTTTATTAATGTTATATGTATAATTACACAAACCTGTAACTAGGGACAAATTAATAAATTAAAGAACTGATAGGAATGACAGATGCTCTGAAAATGTATATGTATTTTAAATGCCTTTATAATTGCAGGAAGGTTTAAAGAACATAAGAATAGCCTTACGGTCCATCAAGCCCAGTAGCCCATTCTTACAGTGGCCAATCTAGGTCACTAGTAGCTGACCAAAACCCAAAGAGTAGGACTAATGTCAGGAAGTTCTGCCTCACACAGCGAGTGGTGGACGCTTGGAATGCTCTCCCGGAGGAGATTGTGACAGAGACCACCATTCTGGGATTCAAGGGCAAGTTGGATGCATACCTTCTTGCAAATCACATTGAGGGATATGGGTGAACAAGGTGTCCATTAGGGAACACCTAGCTTAGCCTCCGCGTGTGCGGGTCCCCGGACAAGATGGACCTAGGGTCTGATCCGGTGAATGAATTTCTTATGTTCTTAACATTCCATGTTACTGATCCAGGGCAAGCAGTGACTTCCCAAACTCTTTTTAAAATCTTTCAATTTTGGAGAGAAAAATCAGTATCAAAAATATTTTTAAATCATCATTTTGATGTGACTATTCATTGCCAAATCTTACATGGAGTACTCCAAAAGCAATTTGGCATAAAAACAATTAAGCAAATAAACAAAAAAGGCAAGCGACATCAAAGGATTAAAACCTAAGGCCCCAACAGGGATCCCAGTTTTGGCACTCTGGAAATGCCTTCTTCAGGAGACGAACAAATAATGTGTTGTCTTCAAAGGAGGTACGGCTAAGAGAATCAAATCGTATTGATGTCTTTGAAAGTTTGCGCGCCAAAAAGATAAACAATTAAGACTTTTGCACGCGATATTTAAAAAATTCTGCATGCTGTATTTGTCAAAATAATACAATATAATCACAGAGAGTAGTGATTAATGCTATAGGGAAAAAAAACAAGTCCTTACTCATAGATACAAAACTTTGAAGTTTCTGTTACAGATTTTCCCCAGGAGTAATAGTGCACTGTAACTGGGACTTCTGGCTTTCAGTGAGTTTTATTTTGGCATTAGACAAAGTCCAGCATTTATAGTTGTTGCAGCTGAACAAAATCAGTGCTACCTACAAGTTCTCTTGGGCTCTGAAGATTGCCAAAATGAAAATACCTGAATGATAGAAGCCCTAACCAAACGGCATTAAATCACTCTCCCCTATTATTTTCCCCTCAGCCCATTCCTCCTTCAATACTCTCCTTTTCCCCAATGCACATCCTTGTATCATCCCTTGTACTTCTTCACTCCATACTGCATGCCTTCTTATCCAGTCTTCCTAAGCTCATCTCCCAACCTAAACTTGTTTCATCTTCATCAGCACATCTCCCCTTCCAAACATCCCCTTATTTTCACCTTCTGTTGTCACCAGCTCTTCGCACCCTTTGTCTTCTCCAGCTTATCTCCCCCTCCCCTTCCCCCTTATTCTCTATTATCCTAAGCTATTCCTCCTTACACACACATCTCATAGCCTCATCTCTCCTAGCTCACCCCTCTTTCAGATAAGAACACAAAAATTGTCATACAAGGACAGACCAAAGGTCCATCAAGCCCAGTATCTTGTTTCCAACAGTGGCCAACAAAGGTCCCAAGTACCTAGCTAGATCCCAAGTAGTAAAACAGATTTTATGCTGCTTATCCTAGGATTAAGCAGTGGATTTCCCCAAGCCATCTCAACAATGCCCTATGGACATCTCTTTTAGGAAATTATCCAAGCCTTTTTAAAATCCTGCTAAGCTAACTGATTTCACCACATTCTCTGGCAACGAATTCCAGATGAACCAGAAGCCATCTCTCTGATGTCGCAACGTCAGAGGGAAGGCTTCCAAATGAGATGCGGGACACTTGAGGAGCCGCTACCCACCGCTTTCTGCACTGCAGCATAGAGGAAGAAGGAGCCGGCCTGAAGATAACACCTGGGGGCAGGCCAGAAGGCAAGGCACAGCATGGAGGGAGGGAGACAACAACGGTAGGGGGAATGATTTTATTTTTTAATTTAGTGATTGATTTACATCTACTGTCTGTTCAAGAAGAAATGCATTTGTTTCTTTTCCTCTAGGGTTGTATTGCATGCAGGGTCTTGCACCTTAGGGTTTGTTTGTATATATTACCGTATTTTCACGCATATAACGTGCGCGTTATACACGATTTTACAAACCGTGCATAACCTTGCGCGTTATACGCGTGAGCGCGTTGTACAAAATATTTTTTACATAGTTCCCCCCGATGTCCGATTCACCCCTCCCCCCCCGCAGGACCGCTCGTACCCCCACCCCGAAGGACCGCTCGCACGCACCCGCACCCGCACCCCCACCCGAAGGACCGCTCGCACGCACTCCCACCCGCACCCGCACCCCCACCCTGAAGGACCGCTCGCACCCCCACAGCCTCCCGACCCCCCCATCATGTAGAAACTCCTACCGGTGTCCTGCTGCATCCTCTTGGCGGTCCCGGCCTTTCTGTGAGCCCTGCGCCTGCGCTGCTTCTTCTTCCGGCGGTCCCGCCCTTTGAGGGCAGGACCGCCGGAAGAGGAAGCAGCGCAGGCGCAGGGCTCACAGAAGGGCCGGGACTGCCAAGAGGAAGCAGCAGGACACCGGTAGGAGCTTCTACATGATGGGAGGGGGGTTCAGGAGGCTGTGGGGGTGCGAGCGGTCCTTCAGGGTGGGGGTGCGGGTGCGGGTGGGAGTGCGTGCGAGCGGTCCTTCGGGGTGGAGGTGCGGGTGCGTGCGAGCGGTCCTTCGGGGTGGGGGTGCGAGCGGTCCTGCAGGGGGGGTGAATCGGACGTCGGGGGGGGCATCAGGCTTTCAGGGTGGGGACAGGACTTCAAGGGGGAGAGGAGAGTCGGGGCGGGCAAAAGGAGAGTCGGGGTGGCCAGAGGAGAGTCGGGGCGGGCGAAAGAAGAGTCGGGCGGTGACGGGAGAGTCGGGGCAGCATGCGCGGTATACAGGTGTGCGCAGTATACAAAAATTGTTTAACATATATTTCGGTTTCCCGCGCGCTATACCCGTGTGCGCGTTTTACACGGGTGCGCGTTATCTACATGAAAATACGGTAGTACTTTTAGTTTTTGGTCCCGTATTTGCATGGGGTTATCTGTGTTCTGGTAGTAATGAATATTGAGAAGCATACAGTGTGCTTTGTGTGGTTTAATTTTGTGGTTAACCATTATGTGTTGTGAATACGATTATATTGTGCGAATGTATATATGAAAAATGAATGGAATAAATGGTGTTACAATTAGTACTATTAGGGGGCATGGTCTGGGGTGGAGATGGGTGGGGTCTGGCCCACGATTAAGCCCAGTGTTCTTCAACTGCCGGTCCATGGACCAATGCAGGTCCACAAAATAATTATTTTATTTCTGCCGGTCCAAAGGTGTCAAAAGGTTGAAGAACACTGCCTTAACCCATCTCCTCCAGCTCATTTCCCCTTCTTTATATCTTTGTCTAATGTTTCCTCCCTCTATATTCCCTTAGCTCTTGGCTCTCTCCCTCAGTAAATACTTTTTCCAACTTCAAGCTCTGTCTCACCAGCCTACCTTCCAACTCCATCATTAAATGGAACAACTCTTCATGGTTCAAATACAACTCTTCATGGTTCAAATACAACTGGTGCCACAGCCTTCTTACACTGTATGGCCCTATCAGAGTGCAATTAATGTGCCTTTCTCAAAGTCTTGCAAGAACAGCACAGCATATTGGTGCTACACTAATAGTGCTCTGGAAGAGCCATGTGATACAGGAAGAGTACGGTAGCAGCTGAAAATGGTTCCACTTCCCACCAGCTAAATTTTGCATAGGAAGAGTTAAACTGCTCCTTAGCGAACTCCAGTGGAAATTCAGCAATATCTCTATGTTGAGTCAGTAAACTGATATGACTTAGCTATACAATAAGAGTTAGTCAGTAGAGTATAGAGCTATATCGAGTAGCATACTTTACTATTTGGCAGAATATGAATAATGAAAAACATTATTTGGCCAAATAGGCATACTGAATACAAATAATGTGTTCAAGATTTATTTGTTGGTTTTATTTCTATTTTTAATTCTGAATGCTTGATTGCAACCCACTATGTGTGTCGTGGTCTGCCAGATTTTAGAAGAGATCAAATCGACTATGTCACTAGAAGCCCAAATGATAAAGTTATGACTGTCTTATTTAAGAACATAAGCAGTGCCTCTGCTGGGTCAGACCAGGGATCCATCTTGCCCAGCAGTCCGCTCACGCAGTGGCCTATCAGGTCCAGGACCTGTATAGTAATCCTCTATCTATACCCTTCTATCCCTTTTTCCTTCAGGAAATCATCCAATCCCCTCTTGAACCCCAATACCGTACTCTGTCTTATCACACCCTCTGGAAGCAAATTCCAGGTGTCCAACACTCTTTGGCATTGGTTCTGAATCTATCCCCTCTTAATTTTTCTGAATGCCCTCTCGTTCTTGTAGTTTTCGAAAGTTCGATGAATCTGTCTCTCTCCACTTTCTTTATGCCCTTCATGATCTTGTAAGTCTCTATCATGTCCCCTCTAAGTCTCCGCTTTACCAGGGAAAAGAGCCCCAGATTCTCTAATCTTTCAGCATATGAAAGGTTTTTCATACCTTTTATCAATCGCGTCACTCTTTTCTGAACCCTCTCGAGTAACACCATATCCTTAAGGTACGGCGACCAATATTGGATGCAATACTCCAGATGCGGGCGCACCATAACCTGATACAACGGCAGGATAACTTCTTTTGTTCTGGTTGTAATACCTTTCTTGATAATACCTAGCATTCTATTTGCCTTCTTAGAGGCCGCTGCACACTGTGCCGACGGCTTCATTGTCTTGTCCACCATTACCCCCAAGTCCTTTTCTAGGGTACTTTCACCTATTACCAGCCCTCCCATCGTATAGCTGTACTTCGGGTTTCTGTTTCCTACATGCAAGACTTTACATTTCTCTACATTAAACTTCATCCGCCATATCATCGCCCACTCTTCTAGTTTGTTTAGGCCCCTTTGTAAGTCTTCACAGTCCTCTTTTGTCCCAACTCCACTAAACAGTTTGATGTCGTCTGCAAATTTTATTACTTCGCACTTTGTCCCTGTTTCTAGATCGTTTATAAATACATTGAACAGCAGCGGTCCGAGTACCGACCCCTGCGGAACACCACTCGTGACCCTCCTCCAGTCAGAGTAGTGGCCCTTCACTCCTACCCTTTGCTTCCTTCCCGCCGACTAATTTTTGATCCATCTATGTACGTCTCCTTCCACCCCATGGTTCTTCAGTTTCCGTAGTAGGCGTTCATGGGGTACCTTGTCAAAGGCTTTCTGGAAGAATAAGTATACAATGTCTATGGGGTCCCCTTTGTCCATTTGTTTGTTAATTCCTTTGAAGAAGTGCAATAAGTTCTTTAGTCATGATCTTCCCTTGCAGAATCCATGATGGCTTGTTTTCATCAGTTTATTCCTTTCTAGATGCTCATTGATGCTGTCTTTTATCAGCGCTTCCACCATCTTCCCCAGAACTGAAGTCAAACTTACCGATCTGTAGTTCCCCGGGTCACCTCTTGATCCTTTTTTAAAGATAGGCGTAACATTAGCTATCTTCCAATCCTCCAGGATCTCGCCTGTTTTCAGGGATAGATTACAAACCTGCTGTAGTAGTTCCGCTATTTCCTCCCTTAGTTCTTTCAATACCCTAGGGTGGATTCCGTCTGGGCACGGAGATTTGTCAGTTTTTAATCTATCTATCTGCTTATATACGTCTTCAAGGCTTACTTCTATGGCTGTTAATTTTTCTGCTTGATCTTTGAAGATTTTTTCAGGTTCCGGCACGTTAGATGTGTCCTCTTTTGTAAATACTAACGAAAAAAACATGTTTAGTCTATCCGCCACTTCTTTTTCCTCCTTCACCACTCCTTTCCTATCTCTGTCATCTAGCGGTCCCACCTCTTCCCTTGCCAGCTGCTTCCCTTTAACATATCTGAAGAACGGTTTGAAATTTCGTGCTTCCCTGGCTAGCATCTCTTCATATTCTCTTTTTGCTCTTCTAATCACGAAGTGACATTCTTTTTGATGCTTCCTGTGCTCTTTCCAGTTCTCCCCGGTTTTGTTCTTTTTCCATTTCCGGAAATAATTTTTCTTATCTCCTATCGCTTTCTTCACTTCTTTAGTTATCCACGCCAGGTCTTTTGTTCAGCTCTTTTTGCATCCTTTCCTAATCTAGGGATATACAGATTTTGCTTCCATTGTTGTCCGCCTCTTTGGAGTACTCTCTATTACACTGGTATCTTTCTGCTACTTCCCTGTATGCAATCCCAATGTGCCGCATTTGACTAGCGTTGACTAGTGTTGTGGTGTTCTGTGTTGGTCAGTGCTAGTGTTCCTAACTTTAAGTCAGCAGTTCGCGTGTGTCCTGCTGTTGTTTCGTATGTATGTGCCCTCTGCGTTTGCTGTGTCTTTACTTTTATGTACTTGTTTGGTTATTTAGTTGTGTTATTTGTTGGCATCCTTACCTTGCTGTCCTTCCTTGGTGTCCTTAGGTGTAATGCCCCGGCCCTTCTTGAGGCCCTTCGCAAAGGCGCTCTCACTAAGGCGAGCGCCTTTGCAGCTTGCCTTCAACGCGCACTGAATGGCTGCGTACCATTGGCTCCACCCCTTTTAAGGAGGAGCTCGGGTGGTGACTGCTGACGCGGTGGGGGTGGACGGAGCTAACTCTTGCCGCTACCCCTGCCGAATCTGCCTCTTTCTCTCCTGCTCTCTCCTTGTTTCGCCCGCTGTCTACCTCTGCTTCTGCTAGCTCTCCGCTCCGCTCCTGCTAGCTCTTCTCCTGCTGCTCAGCCGCTTGCCGATCCGAATGGCTGTGTGCTGTTGGCTCCACCCCTTTTAAGGGGTAGCTCGGGTTGTGACTGCTGATGTGGTGGGGGTGGGCGGAGCTAACTCTCACTGCTACCCCTGCCGAATCTGCCTCTTTCTCTCCTGCTCTCTCCTCCTTGTTTCACCCGCTGTCTCCCTCTGCTTCTGCCAGCTCTCCGCTCCGCTCCTGCTAGCTCTTCTCTTGCTGCTCAGCCGCTTGCCAATCTGAACAGCTATGCACCACTGACTCCACCCCTTTTAAGGGGGAGCTCAGGTGGTGCCTGCCGATGCGGTTGGGGGTGGGCGGAGCTAACTGTCGCTGCTACCCTTGCCGAATCTGCCTCTTTCTCTACTGCTCTCTCCTCCTTGTTTCGCCCGCTGTCTCCCTCTGCTTCTGCTAGCTCTCCGCTCCGCTCCTGTCAGAAGAGAAAGATCATTGGAGAAGGACATCATGTTTGGGAAGATCGAAGGAACCAGACGAAGAGGGCAACCTGCAATCAGATGGCTGGACACATTGAAAACAACCATGGGGCTGATACTGGAGCACCTTACTAGATTAGCACAAAACCAATTTCTTTTTAGATCTATAATTCATCATTTCGCTAGGATTTGGGCACGAGTCAATGACACCTAATGAAAAAGAACTCTGGATTATGGAGGATAGAAAGCCAATAAAACAAATGGGTATTGAGCTTTAATAAAAGAAGCATCATGAAATCAGATCAAGTGTTTATTTCAGTAGGATTTAGCAGAATTTTGATTTCTGAAGGCAACACCTAAGCAAATAACAAATGAAATATTCATGGAAAGGGAATGGGACTTGTATACCATTTTTGTGGTTACATATTCAAAGAGGTTTACACATATGCAGGTACTTATTTTGTACTTGAGGAAATGGAGGTTTAAAAGTAAATGTATATCGGATTTAGGCTGAACACACAATCTCCACTGACTATGGTTGAGCAGGTAAGTAGAGAAGAACTAAAAGGGGTTTTGCAAGGTACAGTGAGAGGAAGAGTGTGCACAATAGATCCCAAAATTATTTGTATTCATATTACATCACTATTCAACCAAATACAAATAATGTATTTGGAGCACTATTAAGAGCCGAATCTGCCACTATTGATCATTTCTATAGCGCTGCTAGACGTATGCAATGCTGCACATTAACATTCAAGAGACAGTCCCTGCTTAGTAGAGCTTACAATCTAATCAAACAGGACAAGTAGGGGGTTAGGGAGTTTCTTAAGCATGGATGCTTTACGAGCGAGTGGGGATTAGGAGTTAAAAGCAACTTCAAAAAAGTGAGCTTTTAGTCTGGATTTGAATACTGCCAGGGATGGAGCTTGGCGTACTGACTCAGGAAGTTTGTTCTAGGTGTATGGTGTAACAAGAGAGAAGGAATGTAGCCTGGAGTTGGCAATAGAGAAGGGCACAGATAAGAGAAACTTACCTAATGAACAGAGTTCCCAGGGAGGAGTATAGGGAGAGATATTGAGGAGCTGCAGAGTGAGTGCACTTATAAGTCAATAAGAGGAGTTTGAACTATATGCAGAAATGGATAGGGAGCCAATGAAGTGACTTGAGGAGAAGGGTAATGTGAGCATAGCAACTCTGGCAGTTAAATAATAATAATAATAATAAAGTTATTATTATTATTATTTAAGTCATGTAGCAGAATTTTGAATGGATTGAAGGGGAGAGAGATGTTTACGTAGATCTGTCAGAAGCATGTTACAGTAGTCTAGGCACAAGGTGATAAGGGTATAGATAAGAGTTTTGGTAGTGTACTCAGAGAGGAAGGGTTGGAATTTGGTGATACTATAGAGAAACGTCTTATAAATTTTTTTGTTTATATATCGCATAAGCCTTTTGATTCTATGTAGTTTACAAAAGAGATAAAGCTGACCAAAGTCAGCAAACTACAACATAACTTGGCAAAGAGATCGGCAGATTTTGGCAATCTGTTGGATTTATGCAGCGAAAGACAAAGAGCAAACAAAGATGACCCTGAGGTTATGAGTTGATGAGACAGGGATGATGAGAGTGTTATCCACTGAGATAGAGAATGGGGGGGGAGGGGCGGGGGTAGAGAGGAGAGGTAGGTTTAGGTGAGAGAATGAGTAGCTCAGTCTTGGCCATTTTCACTTTTAATTGGTGGTGGGGCATCCAGGCAGTAATGTTGGACAGGCATGCTGAGTCTCGGGCCTGGATTCCTCTAGAGATGTAGATCTGGGAGTCAGCATTGAGGTGATATTGAAAACCATGGGATGAGATCAGAGCACCAAGGAAATTAGTATAGATAAAGATAAGATCCTTGCCTGACTGACAGTGGGATAGCAATGAAGGAGGATCCACCACAGCATATACTAAAGATGTGATGCAAGAGATAAGAAAAGAACCAAGAAAGAACAAAGTCCTGAAATCTTAGTGAGGACAGCGTTATCAAGGAGAGGGTAGGGTTAAATGGTAATTTTTCTCAATGGAGGAGAGTAAACAGTGGAGTGCCACAGGGATCTGTACTGGGACCGGTGTTATTTAACTTATTTATAAATGATCTGGAAATTGGAATGACAAGTGAGTGATTAAATTTACAGATGACACTAAAGTATTCCAAGTTGTTAAAACGCATGTGGATGGTGAAAAATTGCAGGCAGACCTTAGGAAATTGGAAGACTGGGTGTCCAAGTGGCAGATGAAATTTAATGTGGACAAATGGAAAGTGATGCACATTGGGAGGAATAACCCCAATCACAGATACCGGATGCTAGGGTCCACCTTGAGAGTTAGTGCCCAAGAAAAGGATCTAGGTATCATTGTAAACAATACGATGAAACCTTCCACCCAGTGTACGGTGGTGGCCAAAAAAGCAAATGATGCTAGGAATCATTTAAAAAAAAGGATGGCTAACAAGACTAAAAATATTATAATGCCTCTGTATTGTTCCATGGTGTAACCTCATCTGGAGTATTGCATTCAATTCTGATCTACTTATCTCAAGAAAGATATAGCGGCACTAGAAAAGGTTCAAAGAAGAGCAAACAAGATGATAAAGAGGATGATGGAACTCCTCTCATATGAGGAAAGACTAAAAACGTTAGGGCTCTTCAGCTTGGAAAAGAGACGGCTGAGGGGAGATATGATTGAAGTCTACAAAATCCTGAGTGGAGTAGAATGGGTACAAGTGGATTGATTTTTCACTCCATCAAAAATTACAAAGACTAGCGGACACTCAATGAAGTTCCAGGGAAATACTTTTAAAACCAATAGGAGGAAATATTTTTTCACTTAAGAGAATAGTTAAGCTCTGGAATGCATTGCCAGAGGTTGTGGCAAGAGCGGATAGCATAGCTAGTTTTAAGAAGGGGTTGGACAATTTCTTGGAGGAAAAGTTCATAGTCTTTCATTGAGAAAGACATGGGGCAAGTCACTGCTTGCCCTGGATCAGTAGCATGGACTGTTGCTATTCTTTGGGTTTTGGCCAGGTACCAGTGACCTGGATTGGCCACCGTGAGAATGGGCTACTGGGCTTGATGGACCATTGGTCTGACCCAGTAAGGCTATTATATTCTTATGTAAGCAGCAGATAGATTGAGAAGGATGAGGATAGAATAGATGTTTTTGGATCTGGCCAGAAGCAGGCCATTGGAGATTTTAGCAAGGGCAGTTTCCATAGAGTGCAGGTGTGAAAACCTGCTTGGAGTGAGTCAAGAATAGCTAGAGATGACAGAAAGTTAAGACAATGGCAGTGAACAGCGTAGCTTAGATAAGAAGGGGAGGGGGGAGATGGGGTGATAGTTGGTGGAGCAGGTAGGGTCCAGTGAAGGTTTTTTAAGGAGTGGTGTAATTACAGTATGTTTGAAGGCATCAGGGACAGTTGTAGTGGAAAGTGATAGACTGAGGATGACAGTAGGAGAGATAGTGCTGAGTAGATGGGTAGGAATTGGATCAGAGAACAGGTAGTGAGTTTGGAGGAGGAAAGAAAATGTGTAGTTTCCTCTTCAGAGATTTCAGGAAATGAAGAAAAGGCAGAGGGAACAAAGGAGGGTTGACAGAGTGGGCTGAGGGAGGGAGAGGTGAAGGTGGCTTGGTTGAGATCTCAAGGTTAATCTTGTGAACCTTGTCATAGAAGTATTCAGCCATAGTCAGGGGGGGTGGGGAAGTGATGGAGGGGTTAGAAGTGAGGACACTTTGAGCAGAAAGTTTAGTGTGGCAAAGAGACGATGAGGGTTGGAGCTGAGAGTTAATTAAAAGGGTATAGTAGTCTTGTTTGGCAAGTGAAACAGCAGACTAGAAGGAGGAATTTGAAATGTATGAAGTCAGCAAGAGTGCAGGATTTGAGCCAAAGATGGTCAGCAGATCTGGCACAAGAACATAAGTAGCAGATTTTAGAGGTCAGCCAGGGCTGGAGTTTGGTGTGCCTTACAGAACGTGGAGTGGGGGAAACAAGGGTACCTAGAGCAGAGGAGAGAATGGTATTATAGGAGGAGATAGCCTCATTGACAGACTTGTGTAGCATACTGGTTGAGAGGAGTCATGAAACAGTAGAGAAAGTGCAAGGGCTTGAAGATTCCTAAATTATGGATTTTTATGGAGAATTTAGGAAACACCTAAAAACATTCCTGTTCTCGAAATACCTAGGTAACGAACAAGAACAATAGCCCCCTTCACAATCCCACCCAAATCTGATCTTGTAAACTGCTATCCCCTAATCACTAACAATGAATGTTCCATTCAATTTATGGAATTTTTCTAATTCATTGTAAACCGCATGGTACTTCATGGTCCTGCAGTATACAACCTGTTGTTATTATTGTTAATGCTGTTACTATCAGATGAACACTGCCATACTCTGTAAGTAGCTGTCTGTACAGTTTCTCTTTATTGTAAACCGCCTAGAAGTCGCAAGATTGTTGGCGGTATATAAGAATAAAGTTATTATTATTATTATTATTATTATTATTAAATGTATTGGTGGAGATTGGCTGGGTCTAGGGGGGAGGGTGATTAATAGTGAAAGTTATCAGATGATGGTCAGAGAGGGGAAGGAGAGCGGTGGAGAAATTTGTGTTGGAGTAGTTGTAGAAGAAGACAAGATCAAGGCAGTGGCCATTCTGGTATGTAGGGGTGGCGGAGCACAGCTGAAGATTGAATGAGGATATTAAGGCTAAGAACATAAGAACATAAGCAGTGCCTCCGCCGGGTCAGACCATAGGTCCATCCTGCCCAGCAGTCCGCTTCCGCGGCGGCCCAACAGATCACGACCTGTCTGAATCACCAGAAGGGGCCCCCTTGCCACCTTGGTTTCCTATTGAGTCCTATCTTCCCATCGAAGTCCTAACCCTCCGGTCTTGCACATGCACGACCTGGTTGGGTTTCTATACTTATTTTCTGGTTAGCTTTCTCAGTATCCCACGATCCCTTTATCCCTCAGGAATCCGTCCACTCTCTGTTTGAATCCTTGTACCGTACTCTGCCTGATCACTTCCTCCGGTAGCGCATTCCAAGTGTCCACGACCCTTTGGGTGAAAAAAAACTTCCTTGCATTGTTTTGAATCTATCTCCCTTCAGTTTCTCCGAATGCCCCCTCGTACCTGTTGTCCCCTTCAGCCTGAAGAATCTGTCCCTATCCACCCTCTCTATGCCCCTCATGATCTTGAAGGTCTCTATCATATCACCCCTGAGCCTCCTTTTCTCCAGAGAGAAGAGCCCCAGCCTATCCAACCTCTCGGCGTATGGGCAGTGTTCCAGCCCTCTTACCAGTTTCGTTGCTCTCCTTTGGACTCTCTCAAGTACTGCCATGTCCTTCTTGAGGTACGGCGACCAATATTGAACGCAGTATTCCAGATGTGGATGCACCATCGCTCGATACAATGGCATGATGACTTCCCACATCCTGGTTGTTATGCCCCTCTTTATGATGCCCAACATCCTGTTGGCTTTTTTCGAGGCTGCTGCGCACTGTGCAGATGGCTTCAGTGATGCATCTACCAGCACACCCAAGTCTCTCTCAAGACTGCTGTCTCCCAACAATGCCCCCCCCCCCCCCAATTTGTAGTTGAACACCGGGTTCTTTTTCCCTATATGCATGACCTTGTATTTTTCCACGTTAAAGTGCATTTGCCATTTGTTTGCCCAGTCTTCCAGCTTGTCTAGGTCCTTTTGCAGTCCTCACACTCCTCCCTGGAGCTAACTCTGCCGCACAGTTTGGTATCGTCTGCAAATTTTATAACCTCGCACTTTGCCTCCTTTTCCAGGTCATTGATAAATATGTTGAAGAGTAACGGCCCCAGCACCGATCCTTGTGGCACACCGCTCGTGACTCCCCGCCAGTCAGAATATTGGCCCTTTACTCCGACCCTCTGCAGTCTACCGGACAACCAGTGCTCGATCCATCTGTGCACATCCCTTCCCACCCCGTGGTTCCACAGCTTCCTAAGCAGCCTTTCATGTGGAACCTTGTGGCTAGAAGCATAAGAGTTGAAAGGGCCAATACTGAGAATGTTAAAATCACCAAGAATGAGGGAAAGAGATGAAGGTTCAAGAAAGAAAGACTGCTAGGAGTCAAAGTCAGTGAGAAAGGAAGAAAGGGACTTATGAGGTAGCAGAGCGAATAGATGGATGGAGTAGACATTTGAAGGAAGAAAGCAGTGAGACTTGAGGTAGATTGAAAACAGCCCACCACCTCTGTGACCAATTGGGCGAGGTATATGGGAGAAAAGGTAATCTCCATGTCATAGGGAGGCAGGTAAAACAGAGTCTTCGGGGCAGTCTCAATAACTGCGAGCAGGTGGAGAGTTTGAGAGAGAAAGAGGTTGTGGATGTAAGCAAGCTTGCTGGAGACAGAGCAGGCATTCCACACAGCACATGAGAAAGGCAGAAGAGGGGAGGAGAGGAACAGAGATAAGATTGGAGATGTTGCGGGGTGGCCTGCATGAGTAGGTTCAAATACAAATATTTCGTATAGTCCTAGTAGACTAGACGCTACCTTATAAAATAACATTAACTTGGAGCTTGAAGCTATGTTCCCTGTAAGCTGAGCACATAAGCAATCGTTCATACATTCTAGGAGTGTTGCTCACAAATTTTTCATAGTTGCTCACAAAAATACTTGCAAATCTGGAAAATTGATGGAAATAGAGTTTTAATCCCTTCACTGTGCAAGACCATCGATTCAACTCTGATTGCTTACTATTATTGGTGCTTATGTACATAATGGTGATCATAAACTACAGAATAAATAACTACTTTGTACTTTTGTTTTGACACCCTCAAAAGTTTTCAGCCAATTTGGAGCCCATAAGCTATATCATTCTTTGGATTATTCTGTATCCATTCACATCCCTGAAGACTTTATTCTGAAAAGAGACTTTAGTCACAGTCAAAGAAACAAAAACCCCTTTTAATACTGACAATAGAACTTTGACCTATATATGTGGCAGAATACAATTTACTAATGCTGTCTTAATTGCAGTTCATACAGTGGTGTATTTACTGAGTGTATAAGGCCATGCACTTCATTTTGCTCTGTGAGAGATGTGACTATGAGGGGGAAACAGGAGATTTGCTGAGAGCTAGTTCTGGTTAAAGTCCAATTATTTCATAAAATAAATGCATGCCACAGATCTTTGTTGGAAAGTCTCCAGTGTCTCTGATCCTGATTTAGCAAAGATATAGCCTGAATAAGCATCATCATTGAATCATTAAAAATGCATGAAATGCAGATGGCGAGTCTCCAGGACAGAACACCTCAGACGCAACCTAAGATTATAATCCTTTTGTCACCTGTAAAATATGGTTTTGCAGACAATATACAGTGGTGCTTCAAAAAACTGAGCCTTTTTCATGTCAAGCAATTACCGTGCCAATTTCCAGTGAGAAGACAGGAAAGGTTCAGGTTAAACAATAAAAGATTTGTTGGCAGATATGAGAAAAGAGAAAACAGGTTCTTGTTAATCATTAATTAAGATTATCTTAGAGTAAAACAGAATATTCCATAATATTGTCCATTATTCAGCACTTGTAGGGAACCATTGTAGTCATGATACACATGATTCTGACTGGCAAGGTGACACTGAGCCTGCTGGATGGACTTCTTTATCTACATGTAAATATTCAGTAGATGGCAGTATAGAGCTGCTTGTTCTTCCCCTTTATTTTGCAGTGGCAGTGAAAGCCTTCTCTGACTTTAACAAAATTACTCTTCCTGCCCATAAAACCTTCCGAACTGTGAATTAACCATCCCATTGGTTTTTACCTTTCAGATTTAGTGCAAAACACTAAATCAAACATTACAATTTCATTCTGTTTTTCTTCCTTCATTTCCCAAAGGCAGATAGTCTGCTCTTTTATCTGCTAAATTCCTGATGTGAGATTAATGCACACATCCTGCATATGAATAATCCTTTGTTTCATGTGTCTTTCACAGGCTTCTTGTTAATGCCATCTGATATCTGTCAGTATGAGTAAGATGCAGTTAAAGATTGTATCATTACAGTGTCTGCACACCAGAGTATTATATTCCACTGAAAATCCAAAAATGCTTTTACAAAAAAAAAACATAGCTATTATATTAGTCTATATTATTAGAAACTGCGTTTATTTTTAATTACTTATATATCATCTGCAAGTCTAAAAGCTATAAAAAAATGTGCATACAGGTACAGAAATGTGGTATTGTGTGTTTATTTGTTCCAGTTACTAGGCTATCCATTTAATATGAGGTCTGACAATTAAGTTCGGAAACTCATCCTAGAAAAAGTGCTACATACCTCATTGCTGAATATCACTATGGTCACTTTTGAAGTACTCCCCTTGGGAAGCTATGCACCGACACCAGTACCTAGTCCACCCTTCGAAGCAATTTTGGAACTCTTTCTGGAATGTTCATCAGTGCTGTCATCATATTATTACCCTTGATGTCCTAAATGTCATCACAATGTCTTCCTTTTAATATTTCCTTTATCTTCGGATAAAGAAAAATGTCATTGAGGGCCAGATCAGGTGAGTAGGGAGGGTGTTCCAATGCAGCTATTTTTTTTTTCTGGCTAAAAACCCCCTTACAAACAGTGCCATATGAGCTGGTGCATTGTCGTGATACAAGAGCCATGAGTTGTTGGTGAAAAGTTCAGGTCGTTTTCATCTAACTTTTTCACACAGCCTTTTCAGCACTTCCAAATAATAAACTTTGGTTAACTGTTTGTCCAGATGGTACAAATTCATAAAATAATCCCTCTGATATCAAAAAAGGTTAGCAACATCGTTTTGACTCTTGATTTAGACTGGTGGAACTTTTTTGGTTCTGGAGAATTGTCTGACTTCCATCGTGCACTTTGACACTTTGTTTCGGGGTACACCCATATTTCTTCACCAGTAATAACACAGCCCAAAACATCGTCTTGCCTCTCCAAAAAATCTTGGTAAACTGTGACACTCATTTGCTTTTGTTCTTCAGTGAGCTCTTTCGGGACCATTTTTGCATACATCTTTCTCAAGCCAAGATTTTCAGTTAGGATTTTCCTGGTTTAGTGGCAATCGGATTTGATGACCCGATGCAGAAAATGGCTCACCATGTGATTTTTTGCAGGATTGCTAATTCTCTGATCCGGCCATGCAAATAAGCTCATTAATACTGAAATGCCATGAAATCTTGCAGTATTTTTGTACTCTAACATGGCTTTCCGATGCACAAAAAAAAGTTATTGCTTTTAGCGATCCAAAAAAAGCTTACCTGTCCTACCAATACAAAAATATTTATAACATGCTACACCTTTTTTTTTTAAATGGGCACAGATGCTGTGTATTACATGCGCACAATATCTGCCCCATAAAAATAAAAAGGAGAAAAGCCCTCCTTCCCACCAATGATGGCTCTCCCCAACGAACTATCACCAGGGTCTGACCCCCACTACACCCCTGTGAAAATCAGTATTTGGGATGCCCACTCCCTCCTGCCCATGCTGACCCCCCCCCCCTCACGTAAAACAAAATTGGCAGAAGGGATGCCCATTCCCTCCTGCCACTGGATGCCTCCCCGCGCCAGGCATCAACCACCCGAACCATCCCATACCCTCCTTCTTTCCCCCCAAAAGACAGCAAGAGGGATGCCCACTCCCTCCTGCCACTGGATTTCCCCCCGAATCTCCCCCCACCCCCAATTCCTTTGTCTGAAGAGAGTAGGAGGTCCCTCCAATTCAAAATGGTGGGCCTTCTCCTTCTCGGTGCATCATGTGATACATTGGGAGGGGCCTAAAGCCCCAATTGACTCAGATGCCTAAGGCCCCTCCTAAGGAGAGGAGCCTTAGGCATATAAGCCAATCAGTGCTTTAGGCTCCTCCCTCTGTATCCCAGACAGCTACTTGTTGCATGTTGCACCTATGCTGTCAGTGCTCTGATTTTCAACTTTCTAGCATAATCAAACTTAGTGGTACAGAGAAAGGGTATTCATAACCGAAACATGGACCGTGTTGGGTCCATACCACACCTTTTTACTGTGCATTATATGGATTTATTTATTGACCTGTATTTGCTTGTATTTACATCAAGATCATCGGTTCCAAAGTTGTTGTTTTTTTTTGGGCTCTCCATTTGTTCTGTGGAACGATTTGGTGACTTTCTTTGTTTTGCAATTTTTATTATAATTGCCCTTTGGAGGTCATAAGAATTTTGATGAACTGAACCTATCTTAAATAGTATTTGCAAACAGCAGCAGATGTCCTAGAACAGTGTTTTTCAACCTTTTTTGGGCAAAGGCACACTTGTTTCATGAAAAAAATCACGAGGCACACCACCATTAGAAAATGTTAAAAAATTTAACTCTGTGCCTATATTGACTATATATAAAGTAATTCTCTTGAATAGGAATCAAATAAACACAAAGAAAGTATTTTATAATTACTTTATTATGAAATATTAAGTAAACAGAATAGTGAAAAATTATAAAATACTTTATTCAGTGCGAAACCTGGGCCTGTTTGGCTGAACACAAAGCTGATATTCTGGCTGGAATCGAAGAAAGACACACACGTAGCTCTTCGTCAACAGCTCTCAGTCTCTCTCTGTATTTGTTTTTTATAGCATACAAAAATAGACAAATATACCCTCCATCCTTTTTATTAAACCACAATAGCAGTTTTTAGCGCAGGGAGCTGCGCTGAATGCCCAGCGCTGCTCTTGACGCTCATAGGCTCCCTGCGCTAAAAACCACTATTGCGGTTTAGTAAAAGGTGACCATATTGTAAAATATAGACAGCAGATATAAATTCAGAACTGTGCATAGTAAGTGAAGGGAAGTTTTCATCTCTGGGAATTTACCCAGTTAACTATTAAGTTATTTGGGTAAATTCCTTTGAAAACTGTGGTAATACTGCCTCCACTTTGCTAAATTTAAAATAAAATCATTTTTCCTACCTTGTCTGGTGATTTCTGGTTGCACTTTCTTCTTCTGACTGTGCATCCAATCTTTCTTCCCTTCTATCAGCCTGTATGCTTTCTCTCCTCCACACCTCATTCCCTCCCCCAACTTTTTCTTCCTCTCTCCCTGACCTTTCTTTCTTTTTTTCTGTTTCTCTTCTTTCCTTCTGTTTCCCTGCCTGCCCCCTTTCTTTCTTTCTCCCTGCCGTTCCCCAAGCCACTGCCGCTGCCATCGGGGAACAGGACCCACCAATGGATAATAGGCCCCAAAGCCGACGCCGACGCATGCTCTCCCTGACGTCAATTCTGCAATCGGAGAGGAAGTTCCGCCCAGCCAGGCAGCGATTGGCTGGCCCGAACTTCCTCTCCGACTGCAGAATTGACGTCGGGGAGAAGAAGACTTATTGGCTCGATAGATTAGATCGCCAAGACAAAGTGAGTCCTGGGTGATCGACTCACTTTGCCTTGGCGAGCTACTGGCGCCCCTGCCTCGGGCCCCCTGTCAGCTCTGGGCCCCTGAATGCAGGACTGGTAGTACTGCCCTGATGGCGGCCCTGCGGCACACCAGGCAACATCTCGCGGCACACTAGTGTGCCGCGGAACAGCGGTTGAAAAACACTGTCCTAGAAAACAAGCAGATCACCTTGGCTCATCAGTGCCTCAGCCTGATTTATTTTCCACAATGCCCAAGATGAATATTTATGAACTAAATTTACATATCAAATAATAACATTTTATTGTGTATGCATTAATTAACCTGAAATCCTGAATAAATTTGGCAGATAAGGATTAAAATAGCCTGCACACTTCTTCCATAGAATAAACAGCGCTGTCTATATTCTCATGATTTTTCTTAGCAAAAATATTTAGACACAGCTCATACCCAGATAAGTGTCACTCACCGAGGCCATTCCTAGATTTTCAGTAGTATTATCTATCTAGAATAGATAGTTTCTGGCTCTGCTCAGTAAATGGCAAAGAGTCAAGGATTTGATATATCGCCTTATTGTGGTACAACCAAAGCAGTGTACATTTATTATATTCAAATACTTCATCCTTAGTGGGCTCACAATCTAAGACCCACTTTTACAAAGGCACGCAGCTGAGTGCCACACAGCAAATACTCCGACGCCCATTCAATTCCTATATAGAAACATAGAAACATAGAAAGATGACGGCAGATAAGGGCTACAGCCCATCAAGTCTGCCCACACCAATGACCCACCCTTATAAGTCTACTGGCCCCCTTAACTCTACTGACCTGCTCTATTAAGTCAATATCCTAGCGACCCTATTCATTGGTATGACCCTCGCAATGATCCCACATAGGTATCCCATTTATTCTTGAAGTCTGGGATAATGCGGGCCTCGATCACCTGTACTGGAAGCTTGTTCCAATGCTCTATCACTCGTTCCGTGAAGAAGTACTTCCTGACGTCTCCACGAAACTTCCCTCCCCTGAGTTTGAGCGGATGTCCTCTTGTGTTCGAGGGTCCTTTGAGAAGAAAGATATCATCTTCCACCTTGACCCGTCCCGTGATATACTTAAATGTCTCAATCATTTCTCCCCTCTCCCTACGCTCTTCGAGAGTATAGAGCTGCAATTTGTTCAGTCTTTCTTCGTACGAGAGACCTTTTAGCCCCGAGACCATCCTGGTGGCCATCCGCTGAACTGACTCAATTCTGAGCACATCTTTACGGTAATGTGGCCTCCAGAATTGCACACAGTATTCTAGATGAGGTCTCACCATGGCTCTGTACAATGGCATCATGACCTCAGGCTTCCTGTTGACGAAACTTCTCTTGATACAACCCATCATCTGCCGTGCCTTAGATGAAGCCTTCTCCACTTGATTGGCAGTCTTCATGTCTACACTGATGAACACTCCCAAGTCTCGTTCTGCCATAGTCTTGGTCAAAGTTTCTCCATTCAAGGTGTAATTTCTGCATGGATTTCCATTTCCAAGATGCATGACCTTACATTTCTTGGCGTTGAAGCCCAGCTGCCAGATAGAGGACCAACTTTCTAAAGTACGGAGGTCCTGTTCCATAGTATCCTGTAGATTGTAGCCGTTTACGATATTGCATAGTTTGGCGTCATCAGCGAATAAGGTTACCTTACCTTGAAGCCCTTGAGTCAAATCCCTAATGAATATGTTGAAGAGAAGTGGACCCAGGACCGAGCCCTGCGGCACTCCGCTGGTCACTTCCGACGTTTTAGAGAGGGTACCGTTAACCATCACCCTCTGAAGTCTGCCACTTAGCCAATCTTTAACCCATGTAGTTAGTGTTACTCCTAACCCCATCGATTCCATCTTGTTCAGCAGTCTGCGGTGTGGGACGCTGTCAAAAGCTTTGCTGAAGTCAAGGTATACGACGTCCAAGGACTCTCCCGAGTCCAGCGTTGGAGTATTTACCATGCCAGAACAAGCTGCTGGTTTAGTAAAAGAGGGGGAATGTTTTTTTAAACTTTGGGCAACGGAGGGTTAAGTGACCTTTTTAGGCTCACAAGGAGCTGCAGTGGAAATCAAACCCTTTTCCCCAGGCACTAACCATTAGGCTATCTTTGATTCCATACAATCTGGGCAGTGCTGGGCCAGAATCAGAAATTATCCAGGTACCATTGATAGCTATCTGGGTATTGCTATTGAATAGAGGTACCCAGCTAACTTTTGCCAGTCAATCTATACCTGGATATTCAACACAGATATCTGGATATTGGCCAGCACTGAATATTCTGGCATAGATGTAAACACCACAACTGATATTTAAATCTAGTGCTGACTGGAGGAGCAATAGTGCAACCAAACATCCAATTTTAGGTGGGCCTGAGCCCAAAGTAGGTGAACACCAGAACCCTGGCTCTGGGGCTGATGCAATAGCATGTATGAGGCACTGTTCGCTGCTGGCAAAGAACTGTTTAAAAGTTAACATGGTGGAGGAAAGGAGCTGAGAGATGCTGTATTGCCTGTATGGAGAAGGGAAGAAATTAACTAGTGGGGCTTTTGGATCCCTACCAGTAACATCAGAAGTGTGCCGCTCATGGCCGCTCATGGGTGGGCTTATGCCGACATGAGCCCAGCTATGGCTTTACCACATAGAGGGGAGGGGCTGATGGTTAGTGTTCACTAGGAAGATTTTAATTTACTTATTTCAGTGGTCTTTCTTCTCTCTCACAGGAATTATCATTAACCAGTCACAATATAATTTATTATAGGATAGAAGCAATCAGTAGAATTCCCAGGCATGAATTAATTCATTATACCATAATATCATTATGTTCATCTTTATGAAATGAATTCAATTATTATGATTCTGATGGGTGTTTTTGCTTTTGTCCAGGACTGAAAAAGTGAATATATAAATATAATCTGAGGAAAAAAACCAGTCTGACAACTAATCTGTTTATGGAGACAGAGGGTGTCCATTGCTGAAAACTGACTTCATGCCAGGAAAATGTGACTCCTACTGCCAAGGAGTTAATAATATGCATTAAATCATCATTGATGATACTATAGTGAATAGGCAGCTCTTTCCATTCCTTTTCCATTGCCTCCAACACAGATTTGATAACAGTGTTTTTTTAACCACACTTATCCTATTATTGATCACTTTCATCACTACTGAACATGTTTGACTGGAAAAAAAAGTTACAGGTAAGCAAATTTCTTAAAATGAAATTAGTTCCAGAACAAGAACAATGCTTTATACATGGTTAGCAGTATTTGACAAGTTGTGATAAGTGGTCATACTGCAATGTACTAAAATTTTGAATCAAAACCTTTTTGGTCATACACCACCTTCTGAATCTATTTAAGCACCTGGTTCTCTATGAGAAATTGGACTTTAGTCCTTATAATCCCTTTTGCTCAATATTTTTGCTCTGCTGCTGGCACCCTCAGGTCATATGCCAAAAGTAGCTTCTTTAAGACTACAAAAATTTATTTTCTCACTGTTTTCACTCATGCGGGTCTCACCATTAAGATAATCTATACCCATTGGTTTGGGGTCCAGCCAAGGCAAACTCTGTAATATGCTCATCCTTAGGGATCTCGCTTGTTAATTCACCTAACTAATCGCACAACGGAGGATTCCACTCACACATATCGCAGAATCTGTGTCATGATAGTGCATCAAGAAGCTTTTACAGGTCTAGACCAGCATGCACTTTTGTAAAAGAGGCTATGAAGACATTGGTGTTACCTCATAGTGCACAAAGCTTCTTTGTATGCTTCCAGGTGACACCAACTGTGTCATCATCTTATAAGATCGCACAAAGAGACAGTGTATTCAGGGGAAAACAGGCACATGTACAACTTATCAGGATCTCTCACAATGCTTGTGGCAGGTAGATTTCTTCTTTGACCAAACTTCCCCCACAAAAATTTTAAGAACAGTTTTGCAATTTGTTATTTTGCAGGGTGTATGCTTATCTGATCAGTGTGTAAAACTACTGATAGAAATAATTGATGTACTGTTTTGTTGTTCAGCATCAGTGTACCACTGAGGAAATCCCAATACTTCCGGCTTTTGATGCAGATACATGTTTATGTATTCTGCAAAGAGGTGAGTTATTGTCTGTTCACAATGCCAGACCTCGTAGATTTTTCCTACTTTTTACTCTTTAGCGATAGCCATTTCCAATTCTACGGTATACCATATCCCCACCAGAGCCCTCTCACTATCACTGTGGATGTATTTCTCCCTCTGACCCATCTCAGAACACATGCGACATAAATAATAACAGTTTATATACTGCAGGACCGTGAAGTTCTATGCGGTTTACAATGATTAAAAGATGCTACAAATTGAGTAGAATTAACAAAGTTAAGAGCTAGTGATTAACAGCTCTAGAGATCAGTTATTGTGGAATAAGATTGTACAGGTCAGTTACCTAAATACTTCAGGAATAGATATGTTTTTAGGTGTTTCCTAAATTCCCGTAAGTAGTAGGCATAAGCAATTGTTCCAGATCTTTACCCCATAATGCTGACTGATGTGAAAAAAGAAGATGATGTCTTTTAAATTTACATCCTCTAACCGGTGGAGAAACAAAATTTAAGTGTGAGCTTCTTTTATGTCTGTTGGTTGAGAAAGAGAAAAGGTCAGTTTATATTTATAAAGGGAACTTGAGCTTATTGTGCTGCCTAATAGGTAACATGAGGGAAAAGAGTCTATGTGGGGGTACACCTTGACTTTCACAAAGCTGAAGTAGTCAGAGAGGGGCCTGAAATTTTCATAGATGGTTTGTGGGTGATCGACCGGATATTCTTTAATTTTATTTATTTATTAGGATTTACCACCTTTTTGAAGAATAAGTCAAACACAAATAATAGACAATTACAGCAGTACAAATATTCAAATTACAATCAAAGTATGGCATAGTATGGAAGATCATTTTGAGTGAAAGGGGGACAAAATGCATCAGAGAGGTTGATGGTAAAAAAAAAGGTGTACCCCAGGGTAAGCTTTGTCAGTGTTGCTGTTTAGCATCTATATGGCTACCTTAGGACAGGTTTTTCAAAGGCTAGAGGTTGAAAATAGAATATATGCTGATGTTATTCTATTTTTTTCCCTATAGGGAAACAGAAACAAGAGATTGAGAAAAGACTAAACCTTTGTATGAAGGAAGTGTGTTTATGGATGTCAGCTCATGGGTTACAATTAAACGTTAATAAGACAGAGGTTATGATTGTGGGACAAAGTGCTGAGAAAAATGTAGTGGTGGATTGTCTAAATGTGCTGGGGCTCAAGTAGAAGTAAAAAAGGAAACAACAATATTCCTCTAGCTAGACTTGGCATTAGATTTGTCTAGCTAGACTTGGCACTCACAATGGGAAAGCAGATTTTGAAACCTATTCCATGGGGTATGTACAATTGCGCACCCTATATAGACTGAAATTGTCGTTAACACCTTATGATTTCAGAATGGTTGTGCAAGGTTTAATTTTAACAAAATTAGACTACTGTAACTCTATTTGGGCTTGACAAAACTGAAGCTTAAAACCTTACAGTTGATGAATTCGGCAGCCAGGTTGATCAGTGGTACTCCTAGAACGGCACGCATTACTCCTGCTCTAAAACAACTACACTGGCTACCTATGAAACAACGGGTGCACTATAAGGTAGTTTAGTGCACCAGGTTTTGTATAGATAGGCCCCTGTCTTTTTTTCAAACTTTATGGGAGGTCTATAGACCTAGAAGGGCACTGAGGTCAGAAGGAGGAATGAAATTAATGGCAAACATGGAAATGGGAGTGTGTTATGCGGCTACGAAAGCAAGAATGTTTTTGGCTCTGTGGAATGCTCCTCCTAGACACTTAAGATTATATATTGACTGCTCTAATTTTAAAAACCCAGCTGTTTGTTGATGCCTACAAGTAGAAGGTAATTTGTTGAAAATAGTCACTATATACAATAATATTCAATATACAATATATATACAATAGTGTTCACTGCGATGATTGGGTGGTGAGGTGGTGATAACTGCCTTCATGTCTCTAAGCAGAGTTCGATTAGAAGTGGACAAGAATTGTATATAAGCTTCTTGCAATATTATTGTATAGAGTGACTATTTTCAACAAATTGCATGGATTATTTTTAGCCACTCAATATACAAGTATTGTTTAGTTCTGGCCCAGAGTATTTTTTGACTGAGTCTGCTACAAGTAGAAGGTAGTAGAGAAAAATTATATGCTGTTTTTATACAGTATGATTAGATAGAGAATATTTATCAGGGTTTACATGTTATGGTTTTGTTTTATGAATGTTTGATATTGGAAACCTCTTAGAGCTTAGGTGGTATAAATTTTTTAAATAAACAGTATGATACATTATAATGTTGACCCAATACATGGTAAAAAACATTTTAATAGACAGCATAGGGTGTAAGAGGGGCCACTGAAAAGTTCTCAGCCCAACCAAGAAGAGAATGATGTAGAGCCATGAAACTTACAAGATATTCCACACATTTCTTGACACTTTTTGTTTCATTTCATATCATTGAAATGAAGAGTGTCAAGAAAAGTGTAGAATATTTTGTAAGTTTCATGGCTCCACATCATTCTCTTCTTGGCTGGGCTGAGAACTTTTCAGCGGCCCCTTGTAAGCAAAGATGGAGCATATAGATTAGAGAATGACATGGGGATAAATCTGTCCCCATAGGAACTCAATTTCCCCATCCCTTCTCTGCTGCAAGTTTTGTCACTGTCCCTGCCCCTTTCCTGTAAGCTCTGCCTTAATCACACAAGCCTCAAACACTTATGATTCTAAAGTGTTTGAGGCTTGTGTAAATGAGGATGCAGCTTGCAGGAATGGTGCAGGGACAGGGACAGGAAAAGAACACGTAGCGACGGGATGGAAAAATGAGTTCCCGTGGGGATGGGGAAAAATTTGACCCCGTGTCATTCTCTAATATAGATAAAATAGAGCAGCAGGAGTAAGAAAATAAGGGCAATGCACTAGTCGAAAGACAATTCAAGCAATACCAAACTATCATACCTATGAACCTAATAACTTCTCAGAAAATGAGCAGATAGATAAGCACCCTGTACTAGTCTAGCAGGATTCAAGGAAAGAAAATTAACAGATAAGACCATACTATTCCTTATTATCCCATCAGACTAATCCAGATGCATATGATATAACAAAGCACCTCTTACATTGGAAGGGAATCCAACACACTAACTTCAAAGGAAACATCCTTCCTGGCCCATACATCTAAATCTGATGATTATTAGAGGCATTTTCAAAACAATAAGACATAAAAAAAGGCATAAATCAACACTTGGGACTTTATTCTCGCCAAAATGTCCAAGTGTCAATTTTCGAAACTGACTTTATGGATTATCTTACTAGGCTTCTTAGACGCTGTGAGTCCAAAATTCAAGGGGGTATGTTGTAGGTATGTTATGGGCTGACTTTGGGCATGTTTAGCACTTGGAGGTCTTGCGGTGATAATTGAACATTTCCCAAGATGTTTAGGACAGAACTTGGACATCTGGAGCTGGACCTGGTTTAAAAGCTTCTAAATGCCGATGACCACTGGAGGGATTAAGTAATGACCCCCTAATGAAAATGCCCCTCTAGGTCACTATCCTACAGATCTCTGAGAGGGAAATCAAGTGTAACTCCACCCAAGAGGTCCTCCTGGGCTTTAGCAGAATGAGTCCTCAAGCCCTTAGAAACCATCTAACCCTTCAAGGAATAAGCTAATTAAACTGTTTCCTTGAGCTACCAAACTATAGTGTATTTAGTTGGTGCTTCATCATAGGAATGTTACATCATTGTCCTTTCAAGGGCTTAAGGCCTGGATAGGCCTGATACCATTTTACTGATTCCATCTTTGCTGAGCCATAAGGAACTTTGATGAATCAGCTCTTTTGAAACAAAGAGACTATGGGGGTAATAATAATAATTAAAAAAAACGTCTAAAAAGTGTCCTAAATGGCTACTTGGACGATCAAAAAGCCTGATCGTCCAAGTACCCATAACCAAAGCTAGTTTTTAGACATATCTAAAAACAGCTTAGGCCTTTCCCCTGCCTCTAAACGCACAGAGAGAAAAGAGGTGTGTTTAGAGGAGGGGAAAGGGCGGGCAGTGGGCGGGAGGTGGGCCGACCTACACCTAGGCGTACAACACCTATAACCAAAACAGTTTAGTCGGCACTTAGACCTGTTTGACTTAGATGAAAGAAAACCAGGTCTAAGTGCCGAAAAAGGGGCCGCTCAGATGATGGCCGCTGGCGCCATCATTTCAGCGGCCCGGCAACCTAACCATCGCGGCAGGAGAGATGCCTCATCTCCCCTACCGCGATGCCATCACTCTTCTACCCGAACTGCCGCGACCCGCAGCAGTTCGGGTAGAGGAGTGAAGGCATCGCGGTAGGGGAGATGAGGCATCTCTCCTGCCGCGATGCATCACTCCCCCTCCCCACACACACAACATTGTGGCAAGAGTGAGCCAAAGCCCTCTTGCCCCGTGGCAGCCGCGACCCCCCGACTCGATCGGGGCCAGAGGGAACCCAAGCCGTCTTGCCCCGGCCAACCACGGCACCGCCAACTCAATCGGGGCAAGAGGGAGCCCAAGCCCTCTTGCCCTGCGGCAGCCGCGACCCCCCCGACTCAATCGGGGCAAGAGGGAGCCCAACCCTTCTTGCCCCGGCCAACCGCGGCACCCCCGACTAGTTCGGGCCAGGAGGGAGCCCAAGCCCTCCTGGCCCAGGCAACTCTCTACCCCCACCCCCACCCCCACTAAATTATGAGCAGGAGGGATCCCAGGCCCTCCTGTCCTCGACGAACCCCCCTCCCGTCAACATCCGCCCCCCCCAGAACCCCTGAATGCCCCCCCGGCCGACCCCCACGACCCCCCTCACCCCCACCCCCACCCCCCTTCCCCGTACCTGTTTTGCAGTTGGCCGGACAGACGGGTGCCTATTCTGATTGGCCCAGATGCCTTAGGCCCCACCTGTGGGCAGGCCTTTGGGATGGCTGAGCCAATCCGGCCTCATTCTGCTGGTGGCTGCCTGCCAGACAGGCGGGTTTGGGCACCCGTCTGTCCGGCCAACTGCAAAACAGGTACGGGGAAGGTGGGTGGGGGGGTCATGGAGGTCGGCCGGGGGGTCGCGGGTCGGCTGGGGGGGGCGGTCGGGGGTTCTGGGGGGGGGGGCGGACATTGGGGGGAGGGGGGTTCATCTAGGGCAGGAGGGCCTGGGATCCCTCCTGCCCATAATTTAGTGGGGGTTGGGGGTAGAGAGTTGCCTGGGTCAGGAGGGCTTGGGCTCCCTCCTGGCCCGATCGAGTCAGGGGGGTAGAGAGTTGCCTGGACCAGGAGGCTTGGGCTCCCTCATGGCCCAAACGAGTCGGGGGTGCCACGGTTGGCTGGGGCAAGAGGGCTTGGGCTCCCTCTTTTCCCGATCGAGTCGGGGGGGGGGGGTCGCGGCTGCCGAAGGGCAAGAGGGTTTGGGCTCCCTCTTGCCCCGATGTTGTCGGGGGGGGGGGGGGGGTGGTGGTTTGACATGGCAGGAGGGCTTGGGCGCCCTCCTGCCTGGATCGTTGTGGGGGGGGGGATTCTGTAACCGGTGTTGTTTTTGACAGACACCGATTACAGAATCCAGCTTTTTAGGCGAAGGACTGGCTCCTCCTTCGCGTAAAAGCCCTTCTTTTGGACGTTTGGGACTTAGGCGTTTTTTTGTTTCATTATGGTTAAAAAGTGTAGACGTGGTGTGGGTGTACTTTTAGACGTAGTGGAGATTGGGCGTTTAGGCAGAGGAAGGCCATAATCAAAACATGGACATTTGTTTTGGTTATGGACACTTTCCCTGCTTCTGGGTTGAACATTTAGGGACTTAGGCCAAAAGGGGACTTAGACGCTTTTTTTGATTATGCTCCTCCACGGATTTTGCTGTGCTACAGAGTTCAGCTTGTAAAAGTATGTAGAAGCAAGTTATAAGCATGGTAATGACGTCTGTTCTGTTTTTTTATCATCTTGGCTGGACATGCTGTATTAACCTTGGAAGAAGGTACGTGAAGAAGCCTATTCACTCTCCTTGGGTCTCATCCCTGATTGGGATACATCCTGATTGGTCAGGTGGTTACCTGAACATTTGAAGAATTTGGAACAAAACCAGAATGTGAGAAGAAGGAGTTAGGGGCAGAAGCCGAAGAAAGAGAAAAGGAGAGAGAAGAAGATTTCCTGAACGGCTAGCACATCTCTTAAAAAGGACTGTTTAACAGTTATGCTAAAGGACTGATCTATGTGCTAAGCCAAAGGAAGAACTCTGCAGCTGAATATCTTTTGGACTGTTACCAGACTGATACCTGCTGTGTGCACTGAAATAACCTGGAATTGACTTGATCTAGTCTCAGTGTTAGCTCTCACATTCAAATTTGATGTCAGAAGAAGATTTCTACCCATGCAACGCTGGAGAAAGGGTGAGAATGTCCTTCAGTTCTGGGATAAGTTAGTCACTAGTATTTTCTTTGCTAAGGGTTGGTTAATTCTGGGACAAGTATTAATTTAGCTAAAGAGATAGTGGCTGTTTTATAGTTCTTATCAGGAAATTTTCTACATAAATATATAAAGTTACATATTACTATAAAGTTACATATTTGTTGTATTTATACTTTAGGCCATAAATAGTATATAAATAACTAAATAATAGAAATACATTTATGAATAATCATTAAAATAATTTGTAACTATTTTTTTATAACATGCCAGATGTCTAAGTATTTTTGATATCTAATAAAATAATTTATAATTATACCGTGCTGACCTTCTTTTAAATAAAGCAGCAATTATATAGAATCAGAGGGACATTAGGTGCAGTTAGTCCTAATTGAAATGAGCCAGAAAAATTGCTTTATAAGTGATTCTTCTGTTGTTACCTCTGTATGCTTACAGGGCCTCCAACAGAACAAGCGATTTGACCGCTCAAAATCATTCATCACCTCCAAATATTGCAGAAGAGCCCTATGAATATTCAAGAACCCTCTCCACAATTTTCCCTTTTGAACAGCAGCTAGACTGCCTGTGACAAAAAAATGAGCCTACAAAGAAGCAGAATGCACATTTAAATGTAGAAGACACTATATTCTAGCAAATTCAAAAGCCTAATGTGAATCACATTTTGACCTGTGTCAGGGGCAACTAAGAATATGACATTGTTGACAAAAGGGTACAGTATCGGAGAAACAAGAAGATCCTGAAGCAGCTACATGTGGCACAGTGTTTGAAGCTACAGCCTAAGCACCCTGAGGTTGTGGGTTCAAACCCCACATTGCTCCTTATAACCCTAGGCAAATCACTTAATCCTCCACTTCCCCAGGTACATTGGATAGATTGTGAGCCCACTGAGACAGATAGGGAAAACGCTTGAGTACCTGATTTGTAACCTGTTCTGAGCTCCTTTGGGAGGATGGGCTAAAAATTGAATGAATGAATGAATTATTTGGTTTCTAAAATGGAGATGATAGAAGAGCAAGTGAATAACTCCCTAACAACTACTGATCAGTTGGGTGGGAGGGATATAGAATTAGGTGACTGGGAAGAATTCAGGTTGCCTATCGAGGGAGAAATTTCTAAGATTACTTGTAATTTGACCCCCTACGAGATCCGTTAGATCCTTGCTCTTCAGCAGTGGTTATGATCATTAGGTAAGAAGATTGAATCAACATTAACATTTATTGTGAATAGATCATTGATAACATAAGCTTTCACATTTTTATGTAAGAATGGAACAGTTAAACCACTTTTGGTGTTAGGAAATTATCGACTAATTTCCATCTTGAGAAGTCATTGAGAAGGTAGTGTTGGGTCAGTTTGTAGACAAGGTAAGGTGGTCTAGATCACTTTCAGTATGGCTTTTGGTCAGTTTATGGGAAAGAAACCTTGTTGGTTTCAAGCTTAGATCAGCTTAGGAAGGGCATGGGTACCAATCAGACTTTCTGTTTGGTATTTTTTTATATATTCTCAGCTTTTGACTCAATGGACCTGCAGCTGTTGTTGAAGTTGAAAACTATGGGGATATATAGCGTTGTGTATTATTGGTTTTCATCTTATCTGAGAGGTTGTACTTTACAGGTGCAGAGTGAAGGCAATCAGGCTCATAATGAAAAAACAGACATCCAAAAAGCATCTTAAATCGGCACTTGGACATTCTAATCACAGGACGTCTTAAGTGCCGATAATCAAAACCATCTTTCTGTATGTCTAGCGAGCTGTTCCAGCCTCTGTACGTTCAGAGCATGAGATAGGCATGGTGGAGGTGTTATGGGCGGTCTCAAGGTCGGGTTAGACACGGACATCTTGCAGCAATAATCAAACATTTTTGCAAGATATCCTGGATGGATTTTATATGTTTGGAACTAGACCTGTTTTAGAAGAGTCTAAGAGCCACAAAGGTGCCCAAACTGACCAGATGACCAAAGGTAAGATACCCCCACACTCCCCCAGTGCTCACTGATCCCCTTCTACCACACAAAAATGAAAACAAAAAGGTGCATACCTGTCTCTAAAACAGCGCATCTGGTATAGGGAAGCCTAGTAGAGTTGCACACAGGTGTTTTAAGTAGCCTGGTCGGTGGGCTATTGAACCACAGAGAAGAGGACCCAGGCTCATAAGCCACTCTAACAACAACATTTATGTTGGAAAGTGTGAGCCCACCCAAAACCTACTATACTGTCATATAGGTGCCACCTGCAGCCATAAATGCTATTGGGATGGTACACAGGAAGGTATAGTAGTTTTATTTGGGGGGGGATGGGGTTGGTGAAGCTAACCCTAAATTATAAGGGGGTTATGGTGAGATAAACAGCTGGCACCCTTTATATGAAGTTCACAGCAGTGCCTTCTAAGGTGTCCTTTTGCTCTGTCGGGATGTCTCTGTGGCCAGTCCATTACCATGTTGGCCCCACTCACGTCCAAATGGTCAGGATTAGAATGTTTTCAACCTGGATGTTTTTCTGATCGAAAATGGGGTATAAAGTTAGACTGCTTGCCCTGGATCGGTAGCATGGAATGTTGCTACTCCTTGGGTTTTGGCCAGGTACTAGGGACCTGGATTGGCCACCGTGAGAACGGGCTACTGGGCTTGATGGACCATTGGTCTAACCCAGTAAGGCTATTTTTATGTTCTAGCAGCCTAGACATCTTGGTGACCTAGATATCTCGGTGGCCTAAGTGGTCATTTTGTACCTCCAACTTTAGACGTTCAGCTATGTACTGACACATATTTATCTAACAAGGATATGTAGAAGTCACTTCCAACAAAGCTTCAGAGTAATATGGTTTTTATTACATAAACATCAGATAATACCAAATAATGCAGATAAACATCAGAGCATATACAAGATAGAAGCAGAAAATATCTATATACACCAAATAGAATACTACACCACACCTGCCAGGTTCCTCTCCAATACTGATCGGGGAATCTTAGAGTGATCAAGGGAAAGGTGCAGATGTAGCTCCCAAGGCTGCAGCAAGATCCCTTTTGGTACTGTCCCAGTGTTTCTTATATACCTTTTTTCACACTACCTTTGCCCTGTCTCTGTCTCTGCAAAAAACAACACGTGCCCCTCTTATCTTCCAGCTGGGAGATTAACTGCTGTTTGACCTTTATTCCACACACCAAGATGCTTAAGTTGTTACACACAGGTGGGCTCTTATCACAGTACACACACCAAGATGCTGAAGTAAGTTGTCTCATTGTAAACAAGGTTGAGGACAGCAGTCCAGCAGATGGGTTTAGCCAGGTCAAGGACAGACAGGAAACAGCATCCGCAGTATGCTCTTGGTAACAAAGTTCACATTGGTCAGGATGATAGCAAATAAGCAGACTTGAGGAGACATGTCACGTAGTATGCTGAGTTCCGGTTACCCCCTGGCCTTGGGCATAACAAGCTGGAAACGTCCAAGTTGGACTTAGACATTTTTTTTTTTTTTTTCGAAAATGCCCCTCCATGTCTCTAGAATATTTGAGGTATGTAAAGGAGTTCCACAAGGGTCATCACTATCAGCGCTGCTCTTTAATGTCTATATGACTTCCCTAGGACTAGTTTTTGAAAGGTTAAATTTTTTTTTACTATTTTTGTACAGATGATGTTCAATTTGTTTCCCTATTACATCTTGGGGATGGAATTTTTGCATGCTTAACTGAGTGTATGATAATTGGATGTATGCACATAAGCTGGTTTTATTATTTATTTATTCTTTCAACAAATAACACCAAGCATTAATTATCTTGTACAGAAAGATAGATTAAGACAGTTATAATTGCAATGAACAACAAGAAAACATATAAAAGAAATTAAGGGCTCCTCTTATCAAGCCACGCTAGCGGGGTTAGCGCGTCGAATATTTAATCACATTCTAACCCCCGCGGCCGGCTAGAAAACTAACGCCTGCTCAATGCAGGCGTTAGCGGCTAGCGCGGCAGGCGGTTTAGCACGCGGTATTACGCGTGTTAAACCCCCCCCTACCGCAGCTTGATAAAAGGACCCCTAAATAATTCTTAATCTATCTCAAGCCCTCAAACAAAAAGAGCAAAGAATCCAAGATTAACTTGAGTGAATCTAATGACAGAAAGAAATAAAGATTAACTTAAGAAAATCTATAGTTTGCAGCTGGATGAGAGTCATTTATTCTTTAGAGGCTATTAAACTTTCTTCTCTCCCAAGATGTTTAAGAGACACAAAACTGGATAAATGAGTAGGTTCTTGAAAAACATATTTTACAGACTGATATCTTATTATACACTTGCAAGGAAATCTGAGATGAAATACACCACCTATCTTGGTAACTGCAGCTCTCAAAATAAAAAAACTGTTGAATTTTGTATCCTAGGAATTCTTTGGACCTATTTTGAAAAAACATTCTCTCTTTTTTTTGTTTGTTTATTTGTTTAAATCTTTATTGATTTTCAAACTTTGATAGTGCAATATAATTGGTAAATCATAAATGCTGCATAAAACGCACTAATAACTATACAATTATTACATTAAACAATCATTTACTCCCATACTCATCTTAATTATTAATACAATAATACATATGATGTGATTTCAATATTATAATTAAATAATTTAACTCCTGAACATACATTTTCCTTCCCCCACCCACCCTCCCTGGATGTGAAAAGAAAGCTGATGAAAAGGGAAGAAAAAAACATTTTCAAAATCCATTCCTTGTCCGGTAACAAAGCTACCATTAACAATAGTGTTGCTGGGCTGGCAACAGTTGTATCAGAGGCTTCTAATAAGTTTGTAATGTCTAGTGGGTTTTGTTGTTGATTTTTACTTTCTAGCTGTTGTTCTTGTTTATTTGGCAAACTAGTCTTATAGCCCATTACATTAACGGGTGCTAGAATATATGTGTGTGTGTCTCTCTTTATTTCTTTCTCTCTCTCTCTCTCTCTCTCTCCTTAGCCGCTTTCTTTCTTTCTGTCTTTCTTTTTCCTTGGCTGTCCATCACCACCCCTTGCCTGCTCCCCCTGTCCATTCTCCCTTCCTTTTACCTCCCCTGTGTCTACCACCACCCCTTCACAGGTCTCCTTATGCAGCAGCAGCCCTTCTCCCTTTGTTTTACCTCCCCCTGTCTAGCAGCACCTTCCTTCTCCCCCTGTCCAACATTAGGCCTCCGTTCCTTTTTCTTCAAACCCCCCCCCGTCCATCAGCACCTCTTTCCTTCTCCCCCTGTCCAGCAGTAGGCGTCCCTTCCTTTTTCTCCCCCCCTCCTCCTTCTTATCCCTATGATACACTTACCTTGCACTGCCCGTGATCAGAGGCTCCCGACAGCCGCCCAGTTGCACCCATTGGAAAAGTTCCCTCTGCGGCATCCCGCACCCATCCTGACGCAACTCCCGCTGTCCCGCACCTGCCCCTGTGTCTTTCTTCTTGTCTTTCTGTGTCCCTCCCTCCGTCTGTCTGTCCAAAGCAGCATTTCCTCCCCCCACACGAGTTCCCTGTGCTCCTGCCCCTGTGTCTTTCTTCTTGTCTTTCTGTGTCCCTTCCTCCCTCTGTCTGTCTGTCCAAAGCAGCATTCCCTCCCCCCACACCAGTTCCCTGTGCACCTGCCCCTGTGTCTTTATTCTTGTCTTTCTGTCTTCCTTCCTCCCTCTGTCTGTCTGTGCAAAGCTGCATTCCCTCCCCCCACACCAGTTCCCTGTGCCTGCATTAGCGTTTCCTCTACCCTCTTTCCCTTACCACAGTCGCGACTACAAACAGTCGTGGGCCCGACGTGCCAGAGTAAATCAGGGCAGTAGAAGGGCCCGAAGCAGCATGTGAAGACTGCTGACACGCTGCTTAAATCGCCAGTCAGGCCCGCGGTAAGAGAAGAGGGGGGGGGGGGCGGCAAATGAGTCGGGTCCCGGACAGCGGAAAGTTGCTGGCCTCCTCGGTGTGGCCGCGATCCCTCTCCTCCCAGACCCCCCCCCCCCCGGAGGAACGGAGATTGATTTGCCGCCATTTTGAAGATCGTTCTGCCCTGCTCCTTGCCTTAGTATATTTTTAAGTTGAAAGACACGGCGGCGGCGGCTCCTCTCAAGATCCCCGACTGCATTGGACTTCCGATGCAGGTGGGGATGGTGAGAGGAGCCGCTGCCTCATCTTTCAACTTAAAAATATAGTAAGGCAAGGAGCAGGGCAGAGCGAAGAATATTGATTCCCATAAGATCATGCGCCTCGGGGGAGACAGCCGATGCGTCCGACATCAGCCTCGGGGGAGAAGAGAGGACTTCAGGCAAGGAGCAGGGCAGATCAAAAAACAGCACGGGTTGACAGCCTCCGTGTCCGACATCCGTCTCGGGGGAGGAGAGAGAGAGTGTTTCTGGCGCACTCCTATCTGAGATGCTGTACATCTCACGGAAAACTGACCCACGCGATGGAACTGCGCATGCGCGGCCTAGCGTTTTATTATATTAGATAATATACACAGACAAATGGAGGAATAGATTGTTCAGGTATATTTAAAACCTCTATAAAGTACCTCTTCAGCATATCAATAGGGGTTATCATAGAAATTCTTGGAAAGTTCAACAGACATAAATTATTTGCTCTGTTTTGATTTTCCAGCATCTCTAACTTTCTCCTTTAGATAGTATTATCAGTAATCAATGCCTCCTGGATTTTTTTTTAATGGATACTGCTTCTGTAGACATTTTTTGAAATTCATTTTTAACTGTAGATACATCTTGTTTTAAAGAAGAAATTTCCTCTCTTTGCACTTTCAATTTCTATCCTAAGTCATTGACTTGTAAGGACAAAGATTTTCCTAGATTATCAACAAGATCCCACAAGGCACTCAAAGTAATCTCGGGGGTTTATTTAAAACAGAAGAGGCTCCAAGTGTCCCAGAGAATTTCTCATATTCCAGTCGTACCTCTTGTTTGTCTTGGTCCGTCTTGTTTGTCTTGGTTTGTCATCAGGCAATTTCACAGGGCTAAGAAGCTACCCTTCGGAACTCAGAAGCAAGCCCTCACTGGCCACTCATGGCAAAAACACTGCCTCTGTGGAGGTGTTCAGCTCATGCGGAGAGCTTGCACTCTGAGGCTGTGCAGGCGGAACTCTGGTGTCAGGGCTCAGACTCACATCGAGCCCAAGGAATCACTCTGACCTACAGTTGTGTTGGCCTGTTCGGTTCCTGAGGAAGGGGCTATTGCCCTGAAACCCCGCTGGGTTGAGCTGGGTTGAAAGAGGACTGCACCTTAACTATGGTCTTTGACTGAGAAAAAGTTGGACTCTCCTTGTTACTATTTGACCACAGCACCTTTATTCAGCTAAATAATTGAAGGGACAAGTGATTTAACTTTTTATCTTCTGTTCAGGTCAGTGGGTTTGGCATTCGGGGCATTGCAGGACAGTGAACTTTTTGTCTTCCACCTATATATATTTATTTATTGCACATTGTTTGCACTTAACTTGCACTTTAAAGCACACAGGAACATCCAGATGATGGTGTGTGGCTGGCGGGAGTAGTAATTTCTGCCCAGTGTTTGCTGGCTTTGCTAGTCTAAGTATCAGAGCTGCTCTTTAAAGCTTTCAAACTCACGTTGAGGGTGCTCTTCATTTAAAAATTTAGATTTGAGGTTTATATATATATTTTCTGGTGTGGAGGCCTAGGGAGTCAACTTTCCTGCAATGCCCTAGGGCAGGGGTGTCCAACCTGCGGCCCAGTGAAGTATTTTGTGCAGGCCCTGGTCAAGGGCAATGCAGTGTTTCTTCTGCTGCCCCTAGGTGTTTACTGTCTTGCCGGCTCCCTCCTCTGTCTTGCTGTAGCGTTTGCGCGGCCCCAGAAACATTTTTTTCTGCCAATGCAGCCCAGGGAAGCCAAAAAGTTAGACACCCCTGCCCTAGGGCATGCCCAACTTATATTTTGGTGTCTTTTAAGGATTTTTGTCTTGGGATTTTTTCTGTACCTAGTATATGACAGCCAGTGCTGATCATTTTTTAACCCCCCCCCCCCTCCTCTATATAAAAAAAAAAATATTTTTAGTAATAATCCATGAGTCACACAACATGGGTGCACCTAGGAAAAGGCAGCATCTTAAACACTGACATGAGCACTAGAACACCAACACACGCATTGTAAAACTAAACAAGCCAGATCCTGCACAGTCAATGCTAAGAAAAAGCCATTTCCTTTTCATATACACAGAACACAGATACACCCTCGCCCAATATGGAATAATCACAAACTAAAAATAGAAAATATGTAGACAAAAGGTAAACTGAGCCAAGAAACCAGACTCTGCATACAATGCAACACCACAGAAACAGTGACATGTCCCCTAATACTGTGCAAAATATAAAGACAGTAGATGTAAATTTGAAAAAATTGCTATATAACAATTATCACTTTACAAATTAACAAATAGAAATAAAACAAATAATGAGAAATAAGAAAATACCTTTTTATTGGACTAAAACATTTTTCAATTAGCTTTCAGAGGCCAAATCTTTCTTCAAGACAGTACATTATACTGCTGTTATGGTATCTGTCCTGACCTGGGAAAAGGGGTTTAGCCCCCCAAAATTGCCTTATTTCCATTTCCTATTTATAAACTTTAATCCATACAGTTACAATACTACTTGATTCTATGTAAAGCAACAACAAAAAAAATTTTCTACCTTTTGTCGTTTCTGCTTTAAGCATCTTCTCTTCGCTCTCTTCTTTCTATTCAGCGTTTGTTCTCGCTCCCTTTCATGCAACATCTGTCCTCTCTCTTTGCCCCTTCCACCCAGCCTCTGCCCTCTCTCTCTCTACCCCATATACTGTCCACCCTCTCTGCCCTTTCCATCCAGTGTCCGCCTTCTCTCTGTTCCATATGGCATCTTCCCTCTTTCTATGTCCCTTCAATAAACTGTATATCCTGTGCCCTTTCTCTCCTTTGTACATGATTCATTTCAGCTTCACCCCTCTCCATTTTTGTCTCCAACCCCTCCCCTATGCTCTGGCATCTCTCTCTTCTCCTTTCCTTCCTTCCCACTCCACCCTATGGTCTGGCATCTCTATCTCCTTCCCTTCTCTCCCCCCCATGCCCTGGCATCTCTCTCCTCTCCTATCTCTCCCTCTCCCTCCTTCTCTGGCACCTCCTCTCCTTTCTTTCTCTCCTTCCTTTCACCTGGTCTGGCATCTGTCTCCTCCCCCTCCCCCCATATGCCCTGACATCTCTCCCCCCCCTCCATAGTCTGGTAGCTCCTTTCCTTTCCCTCCCTCCCATGGTCTTGGCATCTCTTTCCTCTCCTCTCCCTTCCCTGGTCTTCCTTCTCCCCTCTCTCTCCCCACTTGGGTGCAGCAGCAGCACTTCTCTTCCCCCTCGCCCTCCCCAATTGGGTGCAACAGCAGCACTTATCTTCCCCCTCCCCAATTGGGTGCAGCAGCAGCACTTCTCTTTCCATCTCACACACCCGTCGGCAGAGTCGCTATAGACTAAGGCAAGTTGTAAGCTTCCCTCCATCGCTGACCTATCTTCCATAGGTCTGCAACGGAGGGAAGCTTACAACTTACTGCTCTTGTTTGCTTTGGGCCTTCCTCGTTGCTGGGTCCTGCCTTCGCGGAAACAGAAATAGGCAGGACCCGGCAGCGAGGAAGGCCCGAAATAAGCAAGAGCAACAAGTTGTAAGCTTCCCTACGTCACTGACCTGTCTCCTGCCTTAGCCTGTAGCGAACTCATGCTCCGGGGCTCTAACGTGTGCATGCCGGCTTCCGTTCTCTTATCTCCTCCCCCCCTCCCCACCCCCGGGATGTAACTTCCAGTTTCAAAGGGAAGAGAAGGGAAGCTGGCATGCACATGTTGGAGCCCCGGAGAATGGGTTCAAGTCGCTTGCTGGTGTAAAAAAAAAAAAAGGTCAGGCAGTTGTCAAACACTTTCGGCGGTGATTCAGGCTGTGCCGAGTCAGCCCGGGAAATCTCCAAGCCAATGAGAGGGTTTTTAAAAAAATGTTGAGCAGCGGCGGTAGCATCAGGCTTCGCGATCGAGATGATAGCCAAGTGGTCATCTATATTAGCCAGGCGAAGCGTCCTGCCAAAAGACCCTAGGGAGAACACTGCTAGTATTACATGTGTATATACATAGGACAATTGATTTGGTATAAACATGTGCATAAAAGTAGGATGGATTATGGCATAATTTTAAAGTCATCTGCCTTGACCTCTTTGAAAAAACAAACAAACAAATATAAATGATAATTATTAACCCCTTCCTTTACTACAGGTTTTAGCACGGGCAACGGTGGTAACTGCTATGACGCTCATAGGAATTCTATGAGCGTCGGAGCAGTTACCACCGCTGCCGGTGCTAAAACCTGCACTATGTGTTAGTAAAGGAGATGGTAACATTTTCTCTGCATACAGTGTGCTTTGTGTTGGTTTTTTTTTAAAATTTTGTGGTTACCATTTTGAATGAATAAGATTATATTGTGTGTGTATGAAAAATGAATGGAAGAAATTGCATTACAATTAGTACTATTATTATGGGCTTGGGGTCAGCGACAGAGCTTGGTCAGGGTTACTCAGTTTATATTTGTTAGACTTAGGGGGTACTTGGTTTGAAGAAGTTGAGAAACACTGGTCCAGATCATCGAATATTGGTCCTCCCCTTGGCCTAACCCAGTACTCCTTCCCCAACTAACAGTAGCCACACCTCTGCCCGCCTTCTTCAAAAACCCATCAAACAGTATCTCTCTTCCCTCTTCTTTCTCCAAACTTAGGCCCTCTTTTACTAAGGTGCACTAAGCATTTTAGCGCATGTTTAGCGCGCATTAAATCAACGAGTGCACTAAACGCTAACGCGTCCATAGGGACATTGACAGGCTACAATGTAGGTTAGATTTTAGAATCTGGTTTCCTACCTTAGAAGATGTTTTTCCAGTTCTGTCTCTCATCAGGAACCCCGGGAAATGCACCTTCTTTCCAGCTGTCCCAGAATATCTAAGTTTTGTCATTTTCTCTCCTACTCTTCATTGATATAAGCCATGAATTGAATCTCTTTGGCCACCAGACTGAATCTCCCTGGACACTAGACACAGCTTGCTCTTCAGGAGTGTCACAATCAGCATTTGTGACATCATCACACACATCACTGACACTGGATTTTTCTTGTGCTTGATGAGATTATGGTTAACTCCTCCATTGCCAAGGCTGCTGTGAACTGTTGGGCAAAGTAATTGTATGAAAGTTTGCAATATACATTTTCAAAACACAATGATATAATATTCCTTTAGGAGGACAGTTTCCAACATGATGCAGCCAGCTCACTAAGGAGATAACTAGTTGATTGAGAGGATGAATGTGTTCCCCCCATGAGTATCTATATTTACACACAGCAAAAGAGGTCTCTGATGGGGGCAGGGATAGGTTGGGTAAGACAATCACCATATACAGATTTGGTTCTCAAATCCACTTGTATTTTGATACCAAGTTACAATTCACAAGTAAAACAGATGCAGATGTTGATGAATCCTTGCTACCTTACCTTGCAATTTTGATTCAAAGTTCATTCCCCTGATATTCAAAGCGTTTAACAGTTAAACATGAATATTTAGCACAAAATAACCAGTAGTATCTCTACTAAATATTCACAGTTAACAACTAAAAGTTAACCAGCAATATTCAGCAATGATTGGCTAAGTTTAGTGTGCAAATCAGACCGTCTAAATAGCAGTCCTAAACAAAAATATTTGTCCATTATACCTGAACCAGTCAGCGCTGAATATCGACTTATCCAGTTAAGTTATAGTGGATAAAAAAAAACCCTTATTGGAAATGGCCTGATATTGAATGTTCATGTTCACCACCGACAGTAGGACAAGTGGGCTGCCTCTTGTGTTTTGAATATTGTATGTTCTAGTGCATAGGGCACAGTAATCTTTATGTTAGGGTCCTCTCCCCATAATCACGAGTATCTTGCAGAAGGCATCAAACACATTACTCAGGTCTGCCTCCCTGTGTCACTGGCCTTTCCTCCTCAGTTTCTCCTTTTGAAAGCAAGTTGAGAAGGTGTCTTTATTTATGCTCTGCATTTATTATTTTGGGGTTTTTCATCTGATTTTTTTTTGGCTTTCTGGTGCTACAGAGATCTCCAGTATTCCTGAGGCATCTCTGCCTGGGAGAAGATACAGACTCAGTTCTCTGAGGTCTATAGCTTGGGGGTAGGGGATAGGGGTAACCCTTCTTCTAGGGAACCTACCTAGCTGGCCTGTACTAACATTTGAGGCAGCTTGGGGTTCATTATCCTGGGAGCTCAACTGGCCTCTAATATGTTCAGGTGCTGTATTGTTACTGAGGGATTTGTGGGTACCGGCTGCGTCCCCCCCCCAAAGATCAGTGGCAAGTGGGGTCAAGGGTTTCAGGCTCTTTGAGCCTGAATATAAGGCAGCCTGAAGAGACAAGCTCCTGAAGACTGCATGCTTGTCTGAGGCAGCAAAATCTTCTTCAGAGCCCAGCTGCTGTTTGAGCCAATGCAGGTAGGCACCTTTCTAATACTATTATAGCCCATTACTGTCTATGGGAGACATCGGGGGGGGGGGGGGGGGGTTAGGGTTACTATATGGCTCCAGAGAAAGGAGGATAGATTGAGACATCCGGGTTTTACTTCCATTGCTTTCATGGAAGTAAAACTGAGAAGTCTCAATCTGTCTTCCTTACTTCCATCACTTTCAATGGAAGTAAAACCCAGATGTCTCAATCCGTCCTTTTTCTGGAGCCATATGGTAACCCTGGGCGGGAGGGGCGTGTGTCTAAAATTAGAGGTTTTTTTGTAGTTTCTAGGGATTCCATTAGGATCTCCACCTCTAAAATCCCATTTTTTTAATTTTGGAAGATTAGGTTTAGCTCCTTTAGGAAGCATTTTGGCGCCAAAACGCTGCCGTGGTGCCATCTTAGTTTCCTGATTTTATTTTAAAAGTCTCTACCTGTCTCACATACTTCGATTTTGCTGAAAATCATCTCAGATGGACTCCTCTAGCCGGTTTCCCACCTATATCATGCCAGATTTGCTCTGGGTGGTCAGCTGATGAATGCCTGTGTGCCACATGCCATGTGAGGGTGTGTGGGAGCACTGGGCTTAACCTTCTGGTCCTTCCAAGGTGTTGGAGTTGCATGTTGCTCAGTTGGATGGGGGGGTTCAGAAATCCCTTCTAGAGAGTACTGAAGGTGACTCAGCATCGTCAGTGAAACAAAAATGCGCTGATGCCTCTGAACCCTTAGGGCTCCTTTTACGAAGCCGCATTAGTGGTTTAATGCGTGTAATAGCGCACGCTAATTTTCCAGCCGCGCTAGCCATTACCGCCTCCTCTTGAGCAGGCGGTAGTTTTTCGGCTAGCACGGGGGTTTGCATGCAATAAAAAGTTGCGTGCGATAAAGCTGCTAATGCGGCTTCGTATAAGGAGCCCTTAATGTTTGAAGCCTATGTAAAATATAAAGGTTCATCTGCACTGTCAGGATTTTCAATGGTGTCTGCTCAGGGGGGTCTTTCCTTTTCAGAGATCAGTTCCTTCATGGTAATACTATGCAAGAACCCAAGGTCCAGCTAGAGAAAGATTGGGATGACTGGGGGTCAGGTTCAATGCCTTTGCCCTCCCTGACTGGATCCTCCTGCTTTTAGGACTCCAGATCTCAGGGGGTCCTGCCAACCAGGAGGCAGTGGCAGCCTGGATCAGAGAGAGTACCCAACAGTATGTAGACTTTTTAAACCGGTGGATTTAATGGACATCATTATGGTTTCCTTTTGGGAGTTAACATTTGGAACCCCCACAAATGTCCACTGCTCAAATTTCACTGATGAGCAGGTCCAACACCAGTCCTAATTTTTTTCCCTTGCAACCAGAGATTACCCTGATGCAGACGAAGCATTGGGACATGCAAGCAGACCCTTTGAGGGGTACCCAGGCCTTGACAAAATTGTATCCGATGACTCCAGATTTCTAGCAAGGTGGATTCATTTGTAACACAAGTTACTAAGCACACTTATCTACCCAGTGAAGGGGGAGTGATCTAAAAGGATGCACAAGATAGGAGGGGTGGACTTAGACCTCAAAAGGCAGTTTTACACTTTAGCCTTGGGTCTTAAGGCAGTGGCAGTAGCTTCCTTTTGGTGTAAGTCTGCCATAAGATGCTGCATCAGGCATTACTTTTGGGGGTGGATTATGTGACACATGCTCTATATAATGTTTTCAAAGTCATAAGCAATGTGTCTGTTTATTCCATCTGTGCCCATAGATTGCTCTGGATCAGACAATCTAGAGGACAAATGCTTTTCAGCAAACGACTGGACAATCGTCCCGTCATTATGGTAATAATAAGTTTGTATTTGTTGATCCATCTCAGTTGGAAATTTTTCTTCAAGATAAGCCTTTATTGTATAAAGTTTCAGAAATTAATTCAGAGATTGGTAATATGTGACTGTACAGAGACATTGCCTGTTTGCTTAATTAAGGATAATTTCTTGAGATTTTTTCTGACCCCTCTATGGAATTTGGCAGCCTCAATAATGTGGACTAGAATAGAAGAATTGGTTTGATTGTATAATTTTTGTATCCTGTACTTTTGTATGATTATGCCTGTACTTGTTATGATTTGTAACAAATAAATAAATGCATAAATAAAAAAAGAACATACTGTAAAGCTATACCAAACTCGTAAATGGCATAAAAAGAGAAAATAAATGCAAACATTTAAAGGCACTCTAAAACCAGCATATGTTTAAACAAAGGAAAGCACGTAACACCTGAAGGCAGAATTCAAAAGGTATAATCAGAATACTTAGGGCTCCTTTTACTAAGCTGCGATAGTGGCTTTGGTGTGCGCTTAGTGCATGCTAAATTGCTGCGTGTGCTAGACGCTAATGCCAGCATTGAGCTGGTGTTAGTTCTAGCTGCATAGCGCGGGTTTAGCGCGTGTGGCAATTCTGTGCACGTTAAAAAAGCTATTGCAGCTTAGTAAAAGGAGCCTTTAGACCACTGGTTCCCAAACCCTATCCTGGGGGACCCCCAGCCAGTCGGGTTTTCAAGATATCCCTAATGAATATGCATGAAAGAGATTTGCATACCTGTCACTTCCATTATATGCAAATCTCTCTCATGCATATTCATTAGGGATATCTTGAAAACCCGACTGGCTGGGGGTCCCTCAGGACAGGGTTTGGGAACCACTGCTTTAGACTGTCAGTCATCACCATATTCCTTTCCTTATAACTTTTTATGTGGTGCAGGCCGGCCACCATAGGCTGACCCTAAGGAGAAAGATATGAGGCCCAGATCAAACAACCTATCCATAAAAACCTTAGAATAGTCGGTTCTGATAATTCATAGACCTCAGTGGTGTAGCCGTGTGGACAGTAAATTTCAACGCACGGTATTTTATACATCTAAATCGTTATCGGTCCATTTTTTAGCAAAATACTTAGCATATTTAAAGTGCAGTCTTATAAATATATTGAATATAAATTAGTACTCATCTTTGAGCAAAGAAACACGACTTGGGGGGTTACTCGGACATAGAGCTATATTTCGCCAAATGACTGTATCAAGGATACCCCATTAAGTCCGCCAGAGCGATGTCTCCCACGTTTCACATTTTATGCAGCTCAAACAAGCCAGAATGAAGCTTATCTGAGATTAAAAGACAATGGAATGGGAAGCAGAGGAGGAGGATTGTCCATATCTCTAATTAGCCTAAACTAGTACTCCTTCCCCAACTAACTGTAATCACAACTCTGCCCCTCTTCTTCAAGACCCATCAAGCAGTCTCTCCCTTCCCTCCTCATCCTTCAAACCTAGGGTTACCAGATAGCTCCAAGCCACAGAAGACAGAATGAGGCACATCTGGTTTACTTCCATTGTAATCAATGGCTCAGTCTGTCCTCCATGAAAGCCTCTGCCAGCAGACTCCATGCTTCCCTCTTTCCCGCTTCTTTTTACTTGCATGTGGCTGATGCAACACATCCTCCATGCTGTGAAGCTAATGGTGACACTCTAGCCCAGGGGTGCCCAATACGTCGATCGCAATCGACTGGTAGATCAGGAAGGCAACGTGAGTCGATCGCGCAGCCCATCCCGTGATAGACTCGTGTTGCCGTCCCGATCTACCGGCTTCCTCTCCCCGATGTCAAAGACGCCGACGCCGGGCATCCAGTTTAGTCTGTTTTTTGTCATTTCGGGGTGTGACCAGTCAGACACAAGGCCTGCCAAGGTCCCAGGTAAACTAAAAAAAAAAGTAAAAGTAAAATCCCGGAAGGAAAAGTCCAGGATCTCCCAGGATGATAGTGTGGTAAATAATGTAAGTCACCACCAGGAGGAGCCAGATATATCTGAGAATGAAGAGAGCAAATTTTGTCCAAGCCACCACCGGGGGAGCTCAAGAGGCCCCTGGAATTCAGCTGACACACTCAGAACAGGGCACGCCCCTAGGGTAGATAAGCCAGCAGTGGCATTCAAACAAGCAAGCCGGTTAGGGAGGAAGTTTAGGCCTTGCCTCCCTAGGGATCCTGCCGGGCCAAACAGGGGCAACAGGCCACAACCCATGGAGCTGACTGAGGCTGAACAGACTGAAGATGTGCCCCACATGAATGAAGAGCCTATGGACTTCCAAGAGGCTTGGGCTGGCTGTGAATGCAATTTTCCTGAACCAATGCAGGTGGACTTGGCTTTAAGCCACAAACAGTGAGTGAGGTTCTTTTGGAACTGTTTGTGTGCTGTTTTTTTTTTCTTTTCTCTTGAATGTTGGTTTTGTGAGAAGGCTTGGAGAGAGTGGGGAGAGGTTTTGCTGCCACCTTGGGAGGGAAATTTGAAAGCCTATCTGAAGGCCTTCGTTTTGGCAAAACCTATTGCTCTCTCCTGTTCCTGGCAGACATCTTCTGTTGCCAGAGGCTTTTCTTGATTTTCTTTTCTGACTGAGAATTGAGGAAACTTGTATGCTGAACTTTATTTTTGGTTTGGATAAAATACCTGCTTTGAAGCAGGCAATGCTAGCTCTCTATAGAGCTGGGGTCTCAGGAGCTAATTGAGACTTAATAAGCAGAAGAAGAAAGTTTGAACCTGATTGTGCATTGCTTTATTTTCTTGCTCATTTTGGCAGTTTTTTTTTTCTTTCTTTTTGAATGTGGTGAGGAACTCTGACTAATGTTATAAAGTTTGAAGAAGTACTTACCTGCTTTAAAGAATTGAGTAAAATGAACTATTTCTTTAAACTACCCTACTGTTGGGACTTTATTCTTGAGTGGAGTTGATTTTGTTTGCTGCTGAAAGTCCGGTCCTGCAGGGTGACTCCATGCCGGGTCACACGCTAAGGTACTGTCTGTTGTAACCGGGGGGGGGGGGGAGCAGTGGCAGCGGCAGCAGCCTGAAAAAGAAATCATCCTGGCTGGGGTCGGTGTCATGCTCCGGAGCTTCTACAGCCTTCCTATCTGGCCCTCTCCCTTCTACTTGCATCCGGCCACACCCCCTGCTCCGCGGCTCTCTTCGGCAACTCAGCAGCAGTGATCGATACAAGCTTCTGACGTCGGGGCCTACCCTCTGTGAGTCCCGCTTGTTTCAACTTCCTTTTTCTACAAAAGCGGGACTCGCAGAGGGAAGGCCTCGATGTTGGCAGGCTGTCTTGATCACCGTTGCTGACAAGTTGCTGAAGAGGGCCGCAGGGCAGGGTGTGTGGCTGGATGCAGGTGGAAGGGAGAGGGCTAGATGCAGGACTAGTGGGTGAGGGAGGAAAACGAGAGAGAGAAAGAGAGAGGGGAGGGAAACAAAAGGAAATATTTCATACCGGGCTGGGCCGGAGTGGAGGGAGGGTGGAAAAATTCTGGCTACAAGAAAAGGGCGGAAAGCTGAAAATGGAGATAGTGACTCAAAGAAGAGAAAGGGTAAGCAGGACCTACTGAATAAGGATAGAGATACAGAGGGGACATGAAGAGGAGGTGAAATAGAGACATAGAAGTAATGCTGAAAAAGGGGGGGAGATAAAGACATTGAAAGGGCAAATGGTGAACATGGGGTAAAGACAAGGACAGAGACAAATGAAGATCCTGAAAAAGTGTTGAGATAGGGATATAGGTGAGATGGACACAAAGAAGGGTGATGCTGGAAAATAGGTGGAATGGTAATTCTGACAGACACAGAAAGGAAATGCTGGATCAAGGAGAGATAGGGCTCAGGCTGGATGTAATGGGGAGAAATGCCTGGTTGGCCCGGAACTTCCTCTCCTACGTCATAATTCACGTCGGGGAGCGGAATGCTGGTCAGCACAACGTTTTTGCAGGGAGAGCTTGGGGCGGCGGTGGCTTGGGGGCTGTTCCCTGATTGCGGCAAACCGAGTGGCTTGGGGGGAGGGTAGGGAGAAGGAAAGAAATGGGGTAGGCAGGGAGACAGAAAGAAAGGGAGGCAAGGAAACAGAAAGAAAAAGTTGGGGGAGAGAATGAGGTCTGGAGGAGAGGAAACATACAGGAGGCTGAAAGAAGGGAAGAAAGATTGGATGCACAGTCAGAAGAAGAAAGTGCAATCAGAGACTCATGAAATCACCAAACTACAAAGGTAGGAAAAATGATTTTATTTTCAATTTAGTGATCACAATGTGTCCATTTTGAGAATTTATATCTGCTGTCTATATTTTGCACTATGGCTCCCTTTTACTAAACCACAATAGCGTTTTTTTAGCGCAGGGAACCTATGAGCATTGAGAGCAGCGCAGGGCATTCAGCACAACTCCCTGTGCTAAAAACTGCTAGTGTGGTTCAGTAAAAAGGGAGGGAGTATATTTGTCTATTTTTGTATGGTTGTTACTGAGGTGACATTGCATAGAGTCATCTGCCGTGACCTCTTTGAAAAAACCCCAGAATATGAATGATAATTAATATTTTATCTGCCTTTCAGTGTGCTTTGTGGATTTTTTCTAAAATTTCATTATTGGTAGATCATTTTGACTTGGTCATTTTAAAAGTAGCTCGCAAGCCCAAAAAATGTGGGCACCCCTGCACTAGCCCTTCCTTTCTAAGCCATTGCTTTCTTCAGTCTGTAAACGTCACATGGAGTCAGGGACAGTCACTTGCCCCAAAGTTGACCCTGCTCAAAAAGATAATTTTCTGACTTTTAAAAGGATAATAACTTAAACTCCACTTCTTTATAATTGAGAGCACTATCCCCACGAAAGAAAAAGCCTCAGGTTTTATTTAGGCAGAGCCTGAATGCTCAAACCTCCACCGTCCACATCATCGGCAAAAACACTTTCGTAGGGGATGTGCAATGCCACAAACTATATCGGTGCAGGACTAAAAACACTGACTAAATTATCATGAGGAGCTCAGTGTTAGAAAATAAAGCCAACATTTCACGGTAAGAACCGTTTCTTCAGGGCTTGTAAATTTTCACTCTCCAATACGTTTTGTGAGTTGCTTACTTTCACCCGCGTCCTGGTGAAAGCAAGTAACTCACAAAACATATTGGAGAGTGAAAATTTACAAGCCCTGAAGAAACGGTTCTTACCGTGAAACGTTTGCTTTATTTTCTAACACTGAGCTCCTCTCGATAATTTAGTCAGTTGTTTTTTGTCCTGCACCGATATAGTTTGTGGCATTGCACATCCCCTAAGAAAGTTTTTTTTGCCGATGAGGTGGGCAATGGAGGTTTGAGCATTCAGGCTCTGCCTAAATAAAACCTGAGGCTTTTTCTTTCGTGGGGATAGAGCTCTCAATTATAAAGAAGTGGAGTTTAAGTTATTATCTTTATTTATTACCCACTTTTCACTTTATTTAATATAGTAGTTTTACTGACATTTAAAAGAAAATGTCTTGCCTGCCAGTGTCCTCTTCCCTGCTTTCTTTTTCCATTGTGATCTTTTATTTCTCTTTAATGGATTAAAAAGGTATAAAAAAGTAAAAAAATTTGGACACTGGCAGGCCACAGTATAGATTAGATTTTAGAATCTGGTTTCCTACCTTAGATGTTTTCCAGTTCTGCCTCTCATCAGGATCCTGGGGAAATGCACCTTCTTTCCAGCTGTCCCGGAATATCTAAGTATACCGTAGTCATTTTCTCTCCTACTCTTTTATTGATATAAGCCATGAACGAATCTCCCTGGACACCAGACACAGCTTGCTCTTCAGGAGTGTCAGTCAGTATTTGTGACATCATACACACACATCACTGACACTGGATTTTTCATGTGCTTGATGAGCTTACAGTTAACATCCTCGATTGCCAAGAGTGGTGTGACTGTGGAGCAAAGTAATTGTATAAAAATTTGCAATATACATTTTCAAAACACAATGATATAATATTCCTTTAGGTAGACACAGTGGTGTATTAAGGGGGTGTGGGGGGGCGGTCCGGGTGCAGTCTTCCTAAGGGTGTGGCACCCCTTCTCTCCGCGCCCCACTCCTCTCTTTTCCATGCATGTGCAGCCCTTGCCTTTCCTTTTTTACTGCCCGCATTGGCGCTCTTTCTTGACATCTCTTCCGAGACCCACAACTAGGAAGTGGCATCAAAGGAGCGAGGTGACAACCGACGTGAGCATGCTGCTCACACTGGAGAAGTTAAAATGGTACAGGAAAAGGGAAGGGGGTGCGCCTGCAGCAGGGAGGGGGAGGGAGGCCACCACCCCAACTACACCACTGATGCAGCCAGTTCACTAAGGAGTTACCTAGTTCAGGGGTAGGGAACTCCGGTCCTCGAGAGCCGTATTCCAGTCGGGTTTTCAGGATTTCCCCAATGAATGTGCATTGAAAGCAGTGCATGCAAATAGATTTCATGCATATCATTGGGGGAAATCCTGAAAAACCCGACTGGAATACGGCTCTCGAGGACCGAAGTTCCATACCCCTGATCTAGTTGATTGGGTGGGCAAATGTGTCCCCCCTATGCATTGTTATGCTGATATATTTACAGACCGCAAAAGAGACCTGTGATGGGGCAGGGATAGGTTGGGTGAGACAAACACCACACAAATATTTGATTTTCAAATCCGCGTGTGTTATTTTGCTCCCAGGTTATAATTCACAGGTAAAACAGATGCAGATGTTGATGAATCCTTGCTACCTTGCAATTTTACCTTGCAGTTTTGATTCAAAGTTCATTCCCCTGATATTCAAAGCGTTTAACAGTTAACCATGAATATTTAGCACGAGTTAACCAGTTATCTCTACTAAATATTCACAGTTAACAACTAAAAATTTAACCAGCAAAATTCAGCAACGACTAGCTAAGTTTAGTGTGCAAATCGGACTGCCTAAATAGTGGTCCTATCTTGTCCCTTATAACTGAACCGTTAGCGCTGAATATCGACTTAATCAGTTAAGTTATAGTGGGTAAAAAAAAAAAACCCCTGAATATTCAAATGCTGCTTACTAGAAACGGCCTAATACTGAATGTTTGTGTTCACCACCAACAGTGGGACAGGAGGGCTGTCTCCTTTGGTCTGAATATCGGGATCAATGGGTACAAAGTATGTTCCAGTGCACAGGGCACAGTAGTCTTGATATTAGGGTCCTCTCTCCATAATCACAAGTATCTTGCGGAAGGCATCAAACAGACTTCTGAGCTCCGCCTCCCTTTGTCACCGGGCAGAGCCCCTCCTCCTCAGTTTCTCCTTCTGCAAGCGCATTGAGAAGGTATTTTTATCTCTGATCTGCATCTGATTTATTATTTTGGGGGTTTTAATCCAATTTTTCTAGGCTTTCCAGGTGTCACAGAGGTCCCCTGTATTTCTGGGGCAGCTCTGCCTGGGAGAAGATATAGACTTGGTTCTCCAAGGTCTGTATCTAGGGGGATAACCCTTTTCTATGGAAACTACCTAGCTAGCCTGTACTAACGTTGAGGATGCTCAGGGCTCGTTTCCACTGGGAGTTCGACAGGTGTTTGATTTGTTCAGGCACTTGAGCACAGGTTGAGTGGGCCTTGTATCATTCCTGAGGGATTTGAGGGTGCCAGCTGTGTTTCCCCGCCCCCCTAAGATGCATCAGCAGGCAGTGGGATTGAGGGTTCCAGGCTCTTTCAGCCTGACTAAAAGGCAGCCTGAAGAGACAAGCTCCTGGAGGCTGGAGGCTTGTTTGAGGCAGGAACATATTCTCTAGAACCTAGCTGCTTTGTGAGCTGATGCAGGCAGGCACCTTTCCAGTACTATGAGTCCTTCATAGAGTTCGGTTCCTTCATTGGGAATTAGTATGTTGAGAGGTCCAGTCAGTGAAGGGCTAGAACGACTTGGGGTCAGGTTATAGTTACAGTTATTTTTATTTGTTATAGCACAATTTTTAGTTGCCCTGGCACGTGTACTAATGATGTTAAAATGTTGTTGCACAGGTCCATGGTTCTGGCGACAGGCTCATCTACCCTGTCTTAACTTCAGAGGACTACTTTAATGTCCCTAACGTCAAGACTATTATGCCGAATGCACTGAAAAGAAAGATTAGGTTCTTACCTCGATAATCTTTTTTCCAGTAGTAGGGCACAATGGTCTTGACGGGCCACTCAGTCAGATTAGGAGTACACCTGCTTAAGATTGCAGACAAGTTTGCATGTCTCCAGTTGCTTGTCTTTGAGCAGCCAAATAGTAAGAAAAAGGAAAAATTAGCTTCTTACCTCGATAATCTTCTTTCTAGTAAATATGCATAGTGGTCTAGACCAGTGTTTTTCAACCTTTTTTGGGCAAAGGCACACTTGTTTCATGAAAAAAATCACGAGGCACACCACCATTAGAAAATGTTAAAAAATTTAACTCTGTGCCTATATTGACTATATATAAAGTAATTCTCTTGAATAGGAATCAAATAAACACAAAGAAAGTATTTTATAATGCTGCCACCGCCAACAACACCGTTGGCGGCGGTGGCACCCAAGTGGCTAAAGAGCCGCAGTTTGCCGGCCTAGGGACAACACTGGAGGGTGGCCAGCTGTGCACCCCCTTGGGATGTAAACCCGGGGTGGGGCAGACCGCCCCCCCCCCCCACCCTGGTATGCCACTATCTGTACCTCACTCCCTCCCTATGACCAAAAATTCTCCTTTCTTCTATTCCCCGTGTACACAACCATCTCTTTCCCTCCCTTCCTCTCTCCCAAAGTCCATGCTTCTGTGTCCTCAAACACTCATTCCCTCCCCCACCTCAGCATCTCTTTCCCTCCCTTCCTCTCTCCAAAAGTCCATTGCCTTCTGTGTCCAAAACGCATTCCCTCCCCCACTCAGCATCTCTTTCCCTCCCTTCCTCTCTCCCAAGTCTCCATTTCTTCTTGTGTCCAAAAACCGCATTCCCTCCACCCACCTCAGCATCTTTCCCTCCCTTCCTCTCCTCCCAAGTCCATTTCTTCTGTGTCAAAAACGCATTCCCTCCCCCACCTCAGCATCTCTTTCCCTCCCTTCCTCTCTCCCAGTCCATGCCTTCTGTGTCCAAAACCCATTCCCTCCCCCACCTCGCATTCTCTTTCCCTCCCTTCCTCTCTCCCAAGTTCATGCCTTGTGTCCAAACGCACTTCCCTCCCCCCTTTTGTGTTCCGTGTTTGCCTACCAGCCCATCTTTGCAACTTTTCAGCAAACGAAGCTCAATGCCGCGAGGCTTGGTCTTCTGCTTCCTGTCTGCCCTGCCGCACACAAATAGCCGAACGGAAGTATTCTCCGACGTCAGCGCTGACGTCGGAGGGCAGGCTTTGCTTAAGCCCTCCCTCCGACGTCAGCGCTGACATCGGGGAACGCTTGCGATCGGCTATATGTTAGCTGCAGGGCAGGCAGGAACAGAAGACGAGCCTCGCGGCTCGAGATGTATTGAACTCAGTAAGGTCCCCCGTTCAGCTCTCTCCTGTCCACGTGGGGCGGATCGCCCCTCTCCCTAGACTGGTGGTATTGCCCTGATGGCGGCCCTGACCGTACGGCACACCAGGCAACATCTCGCGGCACACTAGTGTGCCGCGGAACAGCGGTTGAAAAACACTGGTCTAGACAGTAGAGTTTATATCCTATACTCATGAGATTAGAGAAGGCATCCAAAGCTTTTTTCACTCTGTTTCCTTGTTCCTGGGCATAGCCCCTCCTCCTCAGTTAATACAAAAGCAGTTAATAACGTTAAACAGGAAAAATAACAAGGAGGATTTAGGGAATCTTCCCTGGCAAAATCATTTTGCTCTGCTTTGCAATTGTAACAAATAACAATGCTAATAGTAATAGATCAAACATAGATTTAAAAAAAACAGATTGAAGATACGTAATAACCCACTTAACTGAGTGCAACTGACATTAACATTTGTACAGCTTTCATATGGGTCATTGCTATCGAGAGGTATTATTACACTTACCTAGCAATGCTAAATATCCCCACTAGAGAACAAGCATCTGAAACAGGTGTACTTGTAAATTGACAAGGCAGAATATCCAAACTAATATGCCCATTTTCTTGAAAGAAGATTGAGGTAAGAACCTAATCTCACTTCTAGTAAAAAGAGTATAGTAGTCTGCACAGTAGAGATGTAACAAAGCAGTCCCCAAAATCTAGGGTGGTCCAGAGGCGCCTGCTTCTAGGAACAAAGCTTCAAAAGCAGTGTCTCTTTGTGCTGCCAGGTCCACTATATAAAACTTTGTGAAAGAATGGATAGAGGACCTTGTTGCTGCCCTAAAGATTCCACCAGCAATTCTGCCTGGGACTATGCTCATGAAGAAGCAACACCCAACATGGAATGTGCTCTTAATGCAATTAATAGCTGTTTGCCACAGCCAATGTACACCAAGATAATGGCCATGCAAATCCACCTTAGATTTAGTAACCTTTGAGGGTGAACTTCCAGGCAGCTCAAATTTGTCAAGACAAAGACAGCCGAAATTTGTTTGTCACCTCTAAATATCTTAAGAGAACTCTCCAAACATCCAGAAAGGCTAACCCCTTATCATGCTTGGTCATATCAGAGACCCGGAATGCAGGTAGTTGGACTTCCTGATTAATAAACTAAACTAAACCTTAAGTTTATATACCGCATCATCTCCACGGATGTGGAGCTCGCCACGGTTTTCAAGAACTTAAAATATAGGAAAAAAAGGTTTACATGAACTTATATATAGAAGAGAAGAGTAAGGGGGGATAGAATTACATTTTAGTGAAAAACCAGGTTTTCAGTTGCTTGCGAAATAATTGGAGGGGAGCCCAGGTTCCGCAGCGGATTCTGAAGAGAAGGGATTTTCCCAGTTTGCCTGCATAGCAAATACCGTGTAGAGAGGGGAAGGATAGTTTATACCTTTGGGCAGGTCTGGTAGAGTCAGGAATCGAGGAATTATAAGAAATAAGAAATGCCCAAACTATCTTTGGCAGAAAAGATAGAGCTGTGCATAAAGCGACTCCAACCTCTATAAATCTCAGTAAGGGCTCTCTGCAAGAGAGGGTCTGAACTTACAACACTCTTCTGGCTGAAGTGATGGCTACAAGAAAGGCCGTCTTGATAGTGAGATCCATAAGGGACGCCTGTTGTAAGGTTAATACTGTGCCTTGCTAAATGCCCATAAAACAATATTAAGACTACATGTAGGTAAAGGGCACAAATGTAATGCACCTTTGAGGAATCTGTCCACATCCAGATTAGAGAATGACACGGTGACAAAATTCATCACCGTTCCCGTCCCTGCGGATAACCACGGGAAATAATCCCATGTCATTTTCTAGTGTCTATTCAACCTCGGTCCTTCTACACCAGCATTCTTCAAAGCAAAGCTTGTGGGTCAGTGGTTGTGGCCATTCATACTCTGATTCTTCCCTCTCTCCTTAAAGAATGACATGAAGATGGTTTCCCGCGGTTATCCGCGGGGACGGGAACGGTGATGAATTTTGTCACCGTGTCATTCTCTAATCCAGATGAAAGGCTAGCAAAGATTTCTCCACTCACTGCCTAAAGCATGAGAGACCTGCAAATTGTATCCTGAGGGACCTGATCGCCAAGTCTTTCTGGAGACCATCTTAGAAACTCCGGGATGTCCTCGCGCAACTCTCTACTCAGCAGAGAGCAGACAGCAGGACAGGAGGAGAGACAGGAAGCTCAGGACGGGACTGAGCTTACCCCAGACCAGGCAGTCAGTCCTGATTGGGAAAATGAGAGATGAGCAAGTTGAAGGAACCCTTCCTTCAGGATTCTTTTTCTCAGAGCTGGGTGAGGCTATGATCGTGGAAGACAACAGTGAGGCAACTGAGATTAGGCCAGAACAAATGGAAGTGGCTTGAAGCAAACGTGAGTCTTTTGGATGTTTTCCATGGTTGGTTTTTTTCCTCCGGTAAGCAGACTGTGTGGGCTACAAGAGAGGGTAATTTTGGACTGTAAAATTTGCTGCATTTTTCTTCTGTGCTTTAAGCAAAAGGACAGTATCATTCACTGTACAAAAGTGACTAAATTAAGCCAAACGCTGCGCAGGAACTCAGCCTGTTTGGTGCTCTGATTGTGCACAGATCTCTGTGTGAGAACATCAGCTGTTTTTGGTTACTATAGCAGCCTGTTAATTGCATTTAGCCTGCATGCTTCTCAGAAATGTATTGAAAATCTCTGAGTGTAATAAACTGCTATGTTTTCTCTGTTTTGGATTGAGTTCATCTTTGAGAACCAGTATTTGCTGTCTCCTGCTTAAATGCTACAGAGTTGTCTGTGTGCCTTGCAAAAAAACTTGATGCACAGTAGTGTAAATTGTTCTGTCTCATCTTCATGGTTACCTGTGCCAGCAGCCCAGTAGTGCTGGTCTTTAATCACTTACTAAAGCACTTAAGTTTTTATATACCTCACTTATTTTGAGAAATCTATAACTCACATTACTCATAGACAACTGCTCATACTCTTGAACAGTGTCCGATATATTTCTCAAACCCCCTAACTCACAGTCCTCAGTGACCCACCAGGGACTCAATAGCTATCATAGTCCGTGGATTTAAGTGTACCTCTCCTCATCGGACTTCCATAAACTCCCATCCTGCGCTCAAGAATAGGGAGCTGCTTATTTCAGCTGCTGTAAAACAGTGAAGCAAGTTAACTATATGATTGTATTCTTTTCCTGCATAAATTATGCCTAGTCTTAGACTCTGGTGAAGAGGACTATATATAATTTGCTTACTAAAGTCCGAGTTGGCAATAGAGTTAAAGTTTGTTTTATGGAACCTTTTCTTTTGGTTGTATTTTCATTCTCACATTGAAACCCTCTGATGGACTATGATTTTGAGGCCAGTGGCCAAATAAAGTTTATATTTTTCACTAAGGCCATTCTGACTGAATAGTATTCTTTGAAAGAGCAATTCTAGGCTGTTGCCTAGGGGTAAAAATCATGAAAGGCTCCCCTAGTTCCAGGGGGACCACGCCAGATTGGAGCAACTTGTCACTACCTGACTGCCTGTTACGCTCTTTGAGGGCACAGGTGTGGCAAGGGTTGCACCCCCAGCTGCAGATCAGGATCTGCAACTTCTCCCAGGCTGAGCTACCCCCCAAAACTGGGGGCCTCTTGGGAATTAACAAGCCTCAGAAATCAGAGCAAGAAAATATCAAAAAAATAAAATAAAAGCAGAGCAGAACCAGACACACCTCAACTCGCTTGGAGAAGGATAAATTGAGGAGGAGGGGCTCTGCAAAGAAACAAGGAGGTAGAGTGTAGAAAGATTTGGATGCCTTCTCCAGGCTCATAAGTATGTGATATAAATCTACTGTCCAGAGTACTACGCCATTTGCGCTAGAAGGGAGCATTGTGTGTCTCTTAAACAGATATTACTCGTCTTAGTACTCTTTGCACTCAGGTAGGTGGGTTCATAGGTTCCACCTTGTTTATAAAGTTTTTCCATTGGGTTATTTACTTGCTTGGATTGCAGAGTAGAACAAAATATTAACTTTGTTGGGGAGTTATTTCTATGGTTTTAGAGCATATCAACAATTTTGTATGAACTGAGGAGGGGCTCTGCCTGGTGACATAGGGAACGAAAGTAGAACCCTAAATCGAGGAGGTACAAAAACAAGGTAAAAATTAAAGAACCTCCCTCACCCCAAGGAGTCTAAAAAGTTTAGGGGAAAGAGATGAAGTCCAACTCCAGACTTAAGAAAATTCAAAAAGTAAAACTATAAACTTAAGATTTTAAAGTGTTAAACGGACAAGCCCTCAGTCACAGCAACCTCTGGAATCTCCAGGGGAAAGCTGTCGCAGGTTTACACCCAGAAAGGTGTTAACTGCGAAACATCCCCGGGCTTGCTCCGAATAATATTTCAAGTGCCTATAAAGTGCAATGTGTGAAAAACTCAAATAGAAAAAACACACACTATCAAAGTAAAGATAGAATTCATCTCTTTCCCCTAAGCTGGGGGCCAAGCAGGAAAGTAAGTGTCCAAGTCTAACCAAGCTCAAAAAAACACAGTCTGAAAGAACTTAGCTTCTCCGTGTGTAGTGGAGGTACTAATCAACAAGCAGCAAACAAAGTCTTCGTCCAACGGACTCCGTTTCGGGGGTAAGCACCCCCTTCTTCAGGAACCGCACTGCTCAATGACCCTCAGATTCATAGGTAAAGCAGGGTGAATCTGAGGGTCATTGAGCAGTGCGGTTCCTGAAGAAGGGGGTGCTTACCCCCGAAACGGAGTCCGTTGGACGAAGACTTTGTTTGCTGCTTGTTGATTAGTACCTCCACTACACACGGAGAAGCTAAGTTCTTTCAGACTGTGTTTTTTTGAGCTTGGTTAGACTTGGACACTTACTTTCCTGCTTGGCCCCCAGCTTAGGGGAAAGAGATGAATTCTATCTTTACTTTGATAGTGTGTGTTTTTTCTATTTGAGTTTTTCACACATTGCACTTTATAGGCACTTGAAATATTATTCGGAGCAAGCCCGGGGATGTTTCGCAGTTAACACCTTTCTGGGTGTAAACCCGTGACAGCTTTCCCCTGGAGATTCCAGAGGTTACTGTGTGACTGAGGGCTTGTCCGTTTAACACTTTAAAATCTTAAGTTTATAGTTTTACTTTTTGAATTTTCTTAAGTCTGGAGTTGGACTTCATCTCTTTCCCCTAAACTTTTTAGACTCCTTGGGGTGAGGGGAGGTTCTTTAATGGTGACATAGGGAGGCAGCAGAGAAGTCTGTTTGATACCTTCTGCAAGACACTCACAATTATGGGGAGACAACCCTAACATCAAAACTATTGTACCCTACTACTGGAAAGAAGAATGCTGAGGTAAGAACCTAATCTTTCCATTTGTTGTTTAATCACTGTTTTTGCCGAAATAGGTCACAGACTCTGTTTTCGGTCACAAAAGGTTTTTCTTTACGGTCGGTCTCGCACATTTCTACATGTCTCATCATTTTCCTTCATTTTTTATTGAGCATGTTTAAGTTCTTTTTTTGGGGGGTGAGCATACAATCAAAAAATATATCTGAAAAATTCAATTTATCAAAAATGACACCAGATCCACACAAGGCAAATTAATGAAGACCTGCTTACTTTCCTTCACTTTGTAAGCAGGTCTTCAGTAATTTGCCTTGGGGGGCATACACCCTTATATTTGCCACAAGTTTTTATATGTACTTTTAGCTATAGCTTTAACTTTACCATCTCTCAATGAAACGTATGTCTTTCAAAATCTTTCAAATCATGTATAGTAGTATGCTATTGTTGAGAAAAATTCTGTATCCATGTACATAAATATTTTATTTGTTGGGTTGCAATTATTTTTAGTTTTGATGTATTTATTACACCATGTAATTTATGTTCCTTAAATGCCTTTTCTATAGGCCATTTGTCCAAATGCAATAATTTTAAAGTACTGTGTGTGCTTATTTTATATCTTTAATTTCTTTCTATTAATATTTGGTTTTTCACTTATAAGTTTCAAGTTTCAGTAAAATTTGTTATACTGACCATCACAAGTATCTGGCCGGTTTACAATATTAAAAATGTATAAAAACATTTAAAAAAAAAAGAACTAAAATAAGGCAGGTTATAGCCATTGACAGCAAGGAGGGGAGATGGTTTCTTTTCCACTTTCCAATCTCCCTTCCTCCTTGCTGTTAGTGGATGCTTACAAGTGAAAGTCAAATCTACATAAAAGGAAAGACTGCCCATCACAAAATTAAGGGTGGATATAGAATTAAAAAAGGACATGAAGTAGGAACTCCAAAATTAGTGTTTAAATCCCATTAGCACATACCGTCAAGCCACAACAAAATAAATGGCATAAAAAGAAAATAGAAATGCAAACATTTAAACTAGAAAGGCACTCTAAAACCAGTACTGTATATGTTTAAACAAAGCAAAACATGTAACACCTGAAGGCAGAATTTAAGAGGTATAATCAGAATAGACTGCCAATCATCACCATATTCCTCTCCTTATAACTTTTTTATGTGGTGCAGGACAGCCACTATATTTTCGGTAATTTATACTATCTCCACAGACAAGGCTAACTCTAAGGCATGTCAAAGTCCCTCCTCGAGGGCCGCAATCCAGTCAGGTTTTCAGGATTTCCCCAATGAATATGCATGAGATCTATTAGCATACAATGAAAACACTGCATGCAAATAGATCTCATGCATATTAATTGGGGAAATCCTGAAAACCCGACTGGATTGCAGCCCTCAAGGAGGGACTTTGACACCCCTGATCTAAGGAGAAGGATGCGAGGCCAAGTCAAACCAGCCAGAGTGAAGTCCCTCTGAGATTAAAAGACAATGGAATGGAGAGCAAAGGAGGAGGATTGTCCAGATTATCTAACTGGCCTAAACTAGTACCCCTTCCCCAACTAACCGTAGTCACACTTCTGCCCCTCTTCAAGACCCCATCAAGCGTTCTCTTTCTTCCCTCCTCTTCCTTCAAACCAAGGTTACCAGATGGCTTCAGGCCCTGAAAGACAGACTGAGCCACCCTTATTTACTTCCATTGCTATCAATGGCTCAGTCTGGCCTCTATGAAAGCCCCTGCCTGCAGGATTTTTGCTTCCCTTTTCTTTTTACTCCTGTGTGGCTGATGCCAACACTTCCTCCATGCTGTGAAGCTAATGGTGGCACTCTAGCCCTTCCTCTATGCACCACACTGCTTTCTTCAGCCTGTAAAAGCCACATGGAGTCTGGGGCAGTCACCCCCTCCCCCAAGTCTGGGCCTGCTCACACAGATTATTTTTTGACATTTAAAGGCAAATGTCTTGCTTGTCAGTGTATTCTTCCCTGCTTTCTTTTTATTTTAATCTTATTTCTCTTTAATGTATTAAAAAGATGTAAGAAAGTTTAAAAATTGGGATACTGACAGGCCACAGTGTAGATTAGATTTTAGAATCTGGTCTCCTACCTTAGATATTTTTCCAGTTCTGCCTCTCATCAGGAACCTGAAGAAATGCACCTTCTTTCCAGCTGTCCCTGAATATCTAAGTTTAGTCATTTTCTCTCCTATTCTTTATTGATATAAGCCATGAACTGAATCTCCCTGGACACCAGACACAGCTTGCTTTTCAGGAGTATCACAGTCAGCATTCGTGACATCATCACATACATCACTGGTACAGGATTTTTCATGTGCTTATGGTTAACTCCTCCATTGCCAAGAATGGTGTGAACTGTGGGGCAAAGTAATTGTATGAAAGTTTGCAATGTACATTTTCAAAACACAAAGAAATAATATTCTTTTAGAACAGTGGTCTCAAACTCAAACCCTTTGCAGGGCCACATTTTGGATCTGTAGGTACTTGGAGGGCCTCAGAAAAAAAATAGTTAATGTCTTATTAAAGAAATGACAATTTTGCATGAAGTAAAACTCTTTATTGTTTATAAATCTTTCCTTTTGGCTAAGTCTTAATAATAATATTGTAATTTATAGCTAAAGAGACATATGATCAAGAAACTGTTTTATTTTACTTTTGTGATTATGATAAACATACCGAGGGATTCAAAATAGTACCTGGAGGGCCGCATGTGGCCCCAGGCCATGAGTTTGATACCACTGCTTTAGAAGGTCAGTTTCCAAAATGATGCAGCCAGTTCACTAAGGAATTACTTAGTTTATTTAGTGGGCAAATGTGTCCCCCATGTGTATTTATGCTGGTATATTTATAAGCAACAAAAGACACCTTTGATGGGGGCAGGGATATTGTTGGGTGAAGCAAACACATTACATAAAATAATAATAATAATAATAATAACTTTATTTTTGTATACCGCAGTACCATGGCAGTTCAGAGCGGTTAACAGAGGAAGAGACTGTACATATATATAATGAGACCATTTATTTTTTTCTTCAAAACGGGACAGGACCCCCCCCCCCGGATCCACTCCCCCCGGAACCCCCAACCCCGTAAATAAATAAAGTGCAAAACATAGCAGATATAAATTCTCAAAACTGACACATTTTGATCACTAAATTGAAAATAAAATCATTTTGTCTACCTTTGTTGCCTGGTGATTTCATGAGTCTCTGGTTGCACTTCCTTCTGACTGTGCATCCTTTCTTTCATTTCTTTCTGACTTTCTTTTCTCTCCCTGACCCCCCCCCCCTTTCTTTCTTTCATGACACTCCTCACGTGCACCCTCCACTGTCCACCTCAAACACTTGCTCACTACAGAGTTGCTTATCTTTCTGGCCATCATGTTTTCCTCTGTTCCATAAAGCTGCAGCATGAAACTGAATAGAAAACCATTATTGCTGTAATCACCCTTGTTGCGCAGCTCTAGAAACCAGACCCCCCTGTGGATCATTTCTGTCTCCCTGCCCCCCTTTTCTTTCTCTCTCCCTGCCCACTCCCCCCTCCCCCCCCCCAAGCTGCCAGTGCAGATTTCTCCAAGCCACCGCTGATGCCGCAACAGGTAGTCCATGTGCGTGCAGCAGCGACTGCACAAGCCTTAACCCCACCCCGGCGTCATTTCGGATGTCAGAGAGCAAGTTCCGGGCCTGCCAGGGGGGGGGGGAAGCTTGTGTAGTCGCTGCTGCATGTACTGATCTGTTGCTGCGACGGCGAAGTAGGGAGAAGCGTTGCCTTTAGATCATAGATCACCTGTCCTGTTGTCCCCACGCA